>NC_066538.1:3022425-3092425 GCF_024679095.1 Eriocheir sinensis
AACGATAGAGGAAGGGAAAGGAAAGAAGTAAAGAAGAGAGGTGAATGGGTGGGAAAGGAGGTGAAAGGTGAGGAATGAAAGAATAGTGGATGGAAGAGAAAGAAAGAGAGGAGGGGAAAGAAGATGATAAAAGGAAAAGAAAGGAGAGAGACGGGAAAGGTCGTTTTGAACAGAACCTATTTTTTGTACGTAAGAAGAATGAGTTCAAAAATTAAAGAATAGTGGATAGAAGAGAAAGATAGAGAGGAAGGGGAAAGAAGATAATGAAAGGAAGAGAAAGGAGAGAGACGGGAAAGGTCGTTTTGAACAGAACCTATTTTTTGTACGTAAGAAGAACGAGTTAAAAATTTGAGAACAGTGGATAGAAAAGAAAGAAAGAGAGGAAGGGGAGAGAAGATAATGAAAGGAAGAGAAAGGAGAGAGACGGGAAAGGTCGTTTTGAGCAGAACTTTTTTTGTACGTATGACGAATTAATTAAAAAAAATAATAATGTGGATGTTCTATATAAAATCTGCGTTTCTTTCACCTTTTACCGACAATTCATTTATTTTCTTTTATTTAATTGACTTTTTACATATATACATTTTTTTTAATGATTTGACTCTTTCGAAACATACTGACTTCCATTACTGATTGACTCGGACTTTATTTGACTTGTACAATAAAAAAAATTAAAAAAAACAAGACCCCGATCAATGGAGTCAATCGCTATGGCTGTCACTCTTGTTTCCGTACACCTGACCGACTCGCACCTGGCCCACCTGCGTCCCTCCTCACCCCTCCCCCTCCTCCTGCTCCTCCTCCTCTATCTACATGTTCTCCATCTCCAATATCTTTTCCTTTTTCTTTTTTATTTATCCTATTTTTCCTTCCATTTCTCCTTCTCCTGTTTCTTATAATACTCCGTTTCCCTCCTTCCCTCCTCCAACTTTTCCTGTCTCCTTATATCTTACTTCTCTTTCTATTTTCTTCTTTCTCCTATTCTGTATTCTCCCCTTCTTCTTCTATTCCTATTACACAACTTCCCTATTCTTCTCCTTTTCCTTCTTTTCACTCCCCTTCTCCTCCTCCTCCTCCTCCTCCTTCTCTTCTTTCTCCTACCCTTTCTCCTTCTCTACCCGAACTTCTTTTCCTTCTCCTCTTCGTCCTCTTCCTCCTCATCATAAGCAAACTATCATACTTCAATCCTCTCCCCTTCTCCCCACCTTTCTCTCCCACCCCCCGCCTTCTTCTCTCCTCCTGTCCCTCCCTCCCACTCTCTCTCCCTCCCTCTCTCACACGCTCACACTCTTCCCTCGATAAGAATTTGCAATGTTAATACGATTAGCTTCGCACAGTGGACGGCGGTGTTTGGCTGCAAATGGCCGCGCCTATACGAGAGAGAGAGAGAGAGAGAGAGAGAGAGAGAGAGAGTAAAGAAAAGCAAGGAATAGCAAGAGAAAATGAAAGGAAGAAAGAAAATATAAACGAAAATGACGGAAAAAAGTAACTGAAGAGAGAGAGAGAGTAAAGAAGAGCAAGAAAGAGCAAGAGAAAATGAAATGAGGAAGAAAATATAAACGAAAAGGAAGGAAAAAAGGAAACTGCAGAGAGAGAGAGAGAGAGAGAACGTTTGCATGTAAATGAAGATTCGCATTATGGTATTTGGGAAGGATCTTTTGTGTTTGAGAGAGAGAGAGAGAGAGAGATTTGTGGTCCTACTTGCTTCTTTTTTCCCTTTTTCCTCCTTTTCTAATTGATTTTTCCTTCCATTCTCCTTTTTCTTCCTCTTTCCTCCATCTTCTTCTTCCCTTCTTCGTATCGCTTCTCTTCTTCTTCTCCTCCTCTTCCTTCTTTTCTTATCTCTCTCTTTGCCTTTTCTTCCTCCTCCTTCCTAAATTCCTTTCCTTCCCCTTTTCACACACACACACACACACACACACACACACACACACACACACAGATTTCGCTTATCAGAACTCCTTCCCTCCTTCCCCTTTTGCCTCCTCCTCCTCCTCCTCTTCTTCGCCTTCTTTCCCCTCCTCTCATTTCCTCTTCTTTATCTTCCTCTTATTTTTTTCTTTCAACTTTTCCGCTCTTCTTTTACTCATTATTTTTTCCTTGTCATTATTTTTTACTGATAATATTCCCTTTGTTCCTCCTCCTCCTCCTCCTCCTCTCTCATATTCTGTCTTCCTCATCTATATTTTTCTCCTCCCTCAGTCATCCGTTTCCCTCCTCCTCCTCTTCCTCATCTTCTCATTGCTTTCGTTCATCCTTCCTGCTATTAAAGTTCTCCTCCTCCTCCTCCTCCTCCTCCTCCTCCTCCTCCTCCTCCTCCTCCTCCATCGCCTTATCTCCTTCAGTCTCTCCTCTTTTCCCTCCACTTCCTCCTTTGTTCTCTCCCTCTTCCCTCCTCCTCTTCATATTCTCCTCCTTTATCTCTTATGCCCTCTCTCCTTTCTTCCCTCTTCTTAAATCATTCTCTCTCTCTCTCTCTCTCTCTCTCTCTCTCTCTCTCTCTCTCTCTCTCTCTCTCTCTCTCTCTCTCTTAATCTTCTACTCGTACTCTCATTTCCTCCTCCTCCTCCTCCTCCTCCTCACCTCCTCCTCCTCCTCCTCCTCCTTCTCCTCTCTTCCTCCTCCTTCTAATCGGCTTGTAACGTGAAAATAACAGAGAGAGAGAGAGAGAGAGAGAGAGAGAGAGAGAGAGAGAGAGAGAGAGAGAGAGAGAGAGAGTGCGTGACGTGTGCCTTTAATCCCCAAAGGGTGGAGGAAGAGGAGGAGGAGGAGGAGGAGGAGTAATGAGGACATGGAAGAAAAAGTGAAAGGATGAAGGGAGAAATATATACACAAACCTACGAACTAACAAACGGACAGGAAAAAGTGGATCATTTTGTTCTTCCTTCCTTTCTTTCTCCCTTCATTCTTTTTTTCCTTTTTTTCTCTTTCCTTCCATAATTCCATCCCTCCCCATCTTCCTCTTTTCCCTCTCTCCCTTTTCCTCCCTTTCTCTTAGTTCTTCTCTTACTTCTCTCCCTCTCTATCCCCTCTCTTCCCCATTCCTCCCTTTCCCTTCCTCCCTCTCTCTTTTTCCCTTCTCTTTCCTTTCTCCTTTCCTTTCTTCAATTCTCTCCTCCCTTCTCCCTTTCCTCTCCCCTTCTCTTCCCTTTCTCCTTTCCTTTCTCTTTTCCTTTCTTCAATTCCCCTCTCTCTCTCTCTCCCTCTCCCTTCCTCCCTCCCTTTCCCTTCTCTTCCGTTTTCCTTTCCTTTCTTCAATCCTCTCCTCCCCTTCCTCTCCCCTTCTCTTCCCTTTCTCCCTCCTTTTCCAACTCCCTATCCCACCCCCTTCTCTCCCTCAGTACCCCTTTTCCTCCCCTCTTCCCTCCCAATTCCCCCCCCCCCCTCTTCCCTCCCCCTCTTCCTACCCTCTTCCCTCCCAGTTCTTCTCCCCCCCCTCTCTTCCCACGTCCCCCTCCCTCCCTCTCTAATCCCCGTTGCATGCCGGTAAAGAGACTTAATCCCCTTCATCCCGTCGACAATGGATCACACGCACAACATAAGTGTTCCGATCCCTTATGAATGAGCCGGCAAGGGTTTGGGATTCGCTTTCTCTCTTTTGTCTGACTTTTTTTTTTTTTGGGGGGGGGGGTTGACAGAATGTTGGAGGGGTGTGGAATTGTATGTTTTTTTTATTTATTTATGTGATTTTTGGGGTAAGTTAGACAGAAAAATGGGGTTAGATTTGTTTTGATTGTTTTGGTCCTTTTTTTTTCTTTGCCATTTTTTTTTTTTTTTGTTTAATGGAAAATATAGAAAATAATTGGGTTGAAATTATTTGATGTTAGATTCTTTGTTTTCTTTCTCCTCCCTCTTCTTAGATAGATAGATAGATAGATAGATACAGTTTTCTTATCTTTTCCTTTTATTTTTGCTCTATATATCCTTTTTTTTTGTACCATACATAAAGATAAACATAAATAGACAGACAGACAGACAGACAGATGAGTGACACCAATTGACAGACACAGACAGACAGTGATTGAGGCTGCTCCGGGCGTGGCCGCGGCTAATGGCATAACACAGGCAGAGACAGACAGGTAGAGCGCTAGACAGACAGACAGACAGACAGGTGAGGAGGAGGGAGGGAGGAAGGGAAGGAGGAAAGAAGAGAGGAAGGAAGACAGGAGGCAATAGAGTGGAAGGAAGGAAAAAGGAAATAAGGAGGAGAGAGGAGGGAAGGAGGAGGGAAATGGGGATGAAGGAGGGAGAAAGGAAGGAAGGAAGGACGGGAGAAAGGATAACAAGGAAAGAAGGAGGGAGGAGGGAAGAAGGAAGGAGAGTGAAGGGAAAGGGAAAGGAAGGAAGGAAGAGGAAGGAAAGGAAGGTGTAGGAGGGAAGGGAGAAAGCAGGGAGGATGATAGAAGGAGGGAAAAAGGAAGGAAAGAAGGAAGGAGAAAGGAAGAAGGGATGAAGGATGAAGGGAGGCATAAGGAAGGAAGGAGAAAAGGAGAACGGTGGAAGGAAGGAGAGAAGAATAAGGAAGTAAGGAAGGGAGGGAGGAAGGAGAAAGGGATAAGGAATGAAGGATGGATGAAGGAAGGAAGGAAGGAGTAGGAGGAAAGGGGAGGGGGAGGGGAGGACAGGTAAGCTTGAATCCAATTAAGGTATTTGGTCCGAAGTGAAATCTTGATGAGAGCTTCCTTATTTTTTCTTTTTATATTATTATTTCGTTTTATTCCTTATTTTTATTCCCTTTTTTTATCTGGTTCTTTTTCGTCCTTTATTCCATTCTTCCTTCGTTTGCTCCTCCTTTTTTTTCTTCTTTCATTCCTATTCCTTATTTCTTTTTTTTCTTTATCTGGTACTTATACGTTTTTCCTTCTTTCCATCATTCCTTCTTTACTTCGTTCCTTCCTTTCTCCCTTCTTTCCTTCCTTCCTTCCTTTTTTCCTGCGTTTCCTTCCCTCCTTCCTTCCTTCTTATCTTCCTTCGTTCCTTCCTTCCTTCTTCCCTCTCTTTCTAGTAAGGAGAGAGAGAGAGAGAGAGAGAGAGAAACTGAGGAGGTAAATGAGGGAGGGAGAGAATGGAGGTAAAAGGGTTCGTTCACTCACTGAGATGATTCGAACCTTAATGATGAACCTTCCTGGCCGGAATGAAGCCTTGGGGAGTCAGTCAGTCTCTCTCTCTCTCTCTCTCTCTCTCTCTCTCTCTCTCTCTCTCTCTCTCCTGGGGTGGAAGTGAAACAGTTTCGAAGCTTCGGAAAGTTTGGGGACGAAGAGGAGGAGGAGGAGGAGGAGGAGGAGGAGGCGAAGAAGGAAGAGGGGGGGGTGATAGGGTTCAGGGACAGTGATTTTAGAGAGAGAGAGTGCCAGGAGTTTTGTGGGTATTAGAAGTCGGTTCATGGAGTGATTGCAGAAGAGAGAGAGAGAGATGAAAACAAGAAATGAGGGAAACTGAGGGACGAAGGAAGGAAGAAAGGAAAGAAGGAAGGCGGATAAAAAGATAGTGTGAGAAAAGGCAAAAAAAAAAAAAGAAGAAATATAGAAATACAAGGAAGAAAAAATACGAATTAAAACAAGAATTAAGGAAAGATGGAAGCCTAGTGTATAAAAATAGATGAATAAAGGAAAGAATGAAGAATAGAATAAAGGAAAAAGGAAAAAATATTAAGATTAGTGGAGGAAGAAAGAAAGGGAGACCAAGCCACACAAAAACAGATATAATGCCTAGGGACAAGTTGATGAAGATGGGAATTAAGAAGTGAATAAATGGGAGAATGAAGGAAGGAAGAGAGGAAGGAAAACAGAACAAAAATAGATTAAGATACGAAAAGAAAGAAGGTTAGAAGCCTGGAGTAAAGAAATAGATGAATGAAGGAATGAATGGAGAAAAGAATAAAGGAAGAAAAGGAAAAAAATATTAAAATTAGTGAAGGAAGAAAGAAAGGGAGAGCAAGCCACACAAAAAGATATAATGCATAGGGACAAGTTGATGAAGATAGGAATTAAGAAGTGAATAAATGGGTTAATGATTGAATGAATGAAGGAAGGAAGAGAGGAAGGAAAACAGAACAAAAATAGATGAGATACGAACAGAAAGAAGGTTAGAAGGTTAGAAAGTTTTAACATCCACCTTTGAGAAATTTTTAGAATCCAGAGAAATTTAGGAATGAATGGAGGTTTTAAGTGAATGACGGAATGAATGAATGAGGGAATGCAGGAAGGAAGGAAGGAAGACACCAAGCCACGGAAAACCAAATAGAAGGACAAAGGGATAAATGAAAGAAGAATGGAACAAAATAGTGAATTAAGAGAAGGAAGGTATTAAGAAACGAAGGAGTGAATGAATGAAGGAGTGAAGGAAGGAAGGAAGGAAGACGCCGGCCCACACAAAACCAAATAGAAGGACAAAGGGATAAATGAAAGAAGAATGGAACAAAAAAGTGAATTAAGAGAAGGAAGGTATTAAGAAACGAAGGAGTGAAGGAATGAAGGAGTGAAGGAAGGAAGGAAGACGCCGGCCCACACAAAACCAAATAGAAGGACAAAGGATGAATTTAAAAGGAAGAAAGGAATTAAAGAGTGAATGAAGAGAGGGAAGGTAGTAAGAAAAGAAGGAGTGGAGGAATGAATGAATGAAGGAAGGAAGGAAGGAAGGAAGGAAGACACCAAGCCACACAAAACCAAATATGAGGACAAAAGGATGTATTAAAAAGGAAGAAAGGAATTAAAAGTGAATGAAGAGAGGGAAGGAATTAAGAAGAGGAGGAATGAATGAATGAAGGAGTGAAGGAAGGAAGGAAGGAATACGCCGTAGGGAAGGTTAAAGAGTGGAGGAATGAATGAAGGAGTGAAGGAAGGAAGACGCCGTAGGGAAGGTTAAAGAGTGGAGGAATGAATGATTGAAGGAGTGAAGGAAGGAAGGAAGACGCCGTAGGGAAGGTTAAAGAGTGGAGGAATGAATGATTGAAGGAGTGAAGGAAGGAAGGAAGGAAGGAAGACGCCGTAGGGAAGGTTAAAGAGTGGAGGAATGAATGATTGAAGGAGTGAAGGAAGGAAGGAAGACGCCGTAGGGAAGGAATTAAGAAGTGAATGAGTGAAGGAATGAACGATTGAAGGAGTGAAGGAAGGAAGGAAGGAAGACGCCGTAGGGAAGGAATTAAGAAGTGAATGAGTGAAGGAATGAATGATTAAAGGAGTGAAGGAAGGAAGGAAGGAAGGAAGGAAGACGCCGTAGGGAGGAATGAATGACTGAAGGAGTGAAGGAAGGAAGGAAGGAAGACGCCGTAGGGAGGAATGAATGATTGAAGGAGTGAAGGAAGGAAGGAAGGAAGGAAGACGCCGTAGGGAGGAATGAATGATTGAAGGAGTGAAGGAAGGAAGGAAGGAAGGAAGACGCAAGGAGGGGAGGATCGAATGATTGAGGGAGGAAGGAAGGAAGGGAAACTCTCCTAAGTTAATTTATCCTCCCTACCCTCCCTACCTATTCCCTCCCTTCCCTATACCCTCCCTTCCTCCCCTCCCTTCCTCCCCTCCCTTCCCTTACCCCCTACTTCTCTCCCTCCCTCCCTCTTCCGACCTCCCTATTCCCTCTCTTCCCCCCCTCCCTCCTTCCCTATACCCTCCCTTCCCTTGCTCCCCACTTCCCTCCTCCCCTTTCCTCCACCTTCTTCACTCTGCCATCCAGTATCCTCTCTCCCTCCCTCCCTATTCCCTCCCTCCCTCCTCCCTTTCCTCCTTCCCTCCGCAGTAAACTCTTCACCCATCCATCCAGCATCCTCCCTCCCTCCCTCCTTCCCTCCCTCCCTCCCCTCTTCCATCCACTTTCTTTCTCCTCCTCCTACCTCCCTCCCTCCTTGCCTTCCTTCCTTTCCCTTCCCTCCACTGTACTTTTCTCCTCCCAGCATCTCCTAACCTCTCCCTCCACCTTTCTCTCCTCCCTCCTTCTCCTTCTCTTCCATTAACTTTTTTTATTTCCTTCTCTTTCTCCTCCTTATTTTCTTCCACTTTCCCTCCCTCTCCTTTCCTTCCACCTACTTTCTTTTGCTTTCTCTCCCTCTCCTTCCCTTTCTTTCTTCCACTTTCTCTCCTTCTCTCCCTCCCTCCTTCGCTTCCTTCCTTATTTCCTTTCCTTTAACTTTCTTTCTCTCTTCCTTCCACGCTTTTTTCTCTCCCTCTCTTCCTCTTTTTCTTCCTTCCGTCCACTTTCTTTTATTTGCTTTTTTCTCCTTTACTTTTTACCATTTTCCTTCCCTCCCTCCCTTCCTTTCTTCCTTCCTTCCTTCTTTTCCTTCCACTATATTTCCCTCCTCCTCCTTCTTTCCTTCCTTTCCATTCGTCCTCCCAGCATCTCTTCCTCCTCAGCATCCTACCCTCCCTCTCTCCCTCTCTCTCTCTTCCTTCCCTCCCTCCCTCCCTCCCTTCCTTAGTTGGCTGGTGGGCGTGATGAGAAAGAGAATAAGGGAGAAGGGAGGTAGGGGGAGGAAAAATGGTTGGAGAGAGAGAGAGAGAGAGAGTATATGTTTTCGGCACTCCCCGGGTAATGACCATGCACAGAGGTGTACTCTCTCTCTCTCTCTCTCTCTCTCTCTCTCTCTCTCTCTCATTTTCCCTTTATTTTTGTTCCTTTCTGTTTAGAAAAAAAATTGTTTTCATTTCTAGTATTTTTCTCTTATTTTTATTTTATTTACCTGAGCAGTTTAGAGGTGAAGGAAAAGGTTAATTAATTAGTCCCTTATTAATGGATAGTTAATTATTTGCTTAACTTCACCTCTATGTCCCTCCACATCTATAATCTTCTATGTTATCTAATCCTCTTCTTACTTCTCTCATCGCTCTCACTTTCATTCTCTCTTTCACGGCGTCTCAGGTGGTTTTGGTTTCTGAACAGGTAACTACGGTAACTATAGCTTGGTAATATAAGACACTTTTGCTCTTCACATCAGCTATATCTAAAGGTCAGAGAGGGGGTCAGTCGGGTTCTAATGAGTGTTTCTTTAGGTTCACGGTACAGAGGAAGGGTCACACTACCACCATGGTCATTCAACTACTCCTGGAAATGCCCACAACTCCTACGAAACCCTTGTCAATTATGTATTCTTGGGCTGCGAAATGGCTTACAATACGACGTGTCCGAATGTCTCCCCCTCTTTCTTCTCTTATAATGACAATGATAATCTACTGTTTTAATCTCTTTATTAATTAATTATTCTTTATCCATTTCCAGGTACGTCCCTTCCCTCGTTATCTACCTGGGCGCCTTGCGAGACAGATAAACGTAAGTAAGTTCATCATAAATTTCTAGTATTTGCTTATCTCACATTTTATTATTTCCTGTCTATTTCTTGTTTATTTTTCTTAGTAGGTTTATTATTTGTTTCTTTTTTTCCTCTTGAGCTACCCACTTTCCCTTAAAAATACGATTCGTTATATGGAGTTAAGTTCGTCATAAGTTGTCGTATTCGCTAACCTCTCTCGTTTCCTTCCTTATCATCGTATTTCCCTTTGATCTGCGTTCTTTCCTATCAAAAAACACTACTATTCGTTATAAAAAAGGAAAGTTCGTTATAAATTCATCGCTTTCTTTTTTCCCTTGAACTCCCCCTTTCCCTTAAAAATACAATTCGTTATATAAAAAGAGTTAAATTCGTTTTAAGTTGATAGTACATGAAATTATATGCTATCTCACTCACTGTCTTATTTATCATTATTTTTGTCTCTGTTCTGCGTCCTTTCCTATAAAAAAAACACTACTCTTCGTTATATAAAAGGTCAAGTTCGTTAAAAAGTGACCGTATTCGCTTTTCTCTCTCATTATTATTTTTTCGTAGTTTTCGCTGACCTCATTCACTTTATTTTTATCGTCACTTCCTCCCTTTCATCTGTCTCCTTTCCTATTCACATTAATCTTTTTTACAGGGAAGGAAACAACTCAAGGGCAAGAAAAAGGAAACAGTAATGAAAGAAAGCCCGGTACTCACTGCTCCTATAAAAAAAGAGTTCAGAGGAGTGGCCGAAAGAGAGGTCAATTTCGGGAGGAGAGGTGTCGTGATGGTATTTCCTTATCTCACTCATTTTTACCATTATTTTTTCCTAGTGTTCGCTTATCTCACTCACTTTTTCATCTTTATTTTTTTCTCTTTAATCTACCTCCTTTCCTATTCGTTACGTAAAAAAGAGCGATAAAGTCAAGCCGTGTCGGACGTAGCACATCGCATTCATCTTCATTACGTGCCAAGAAACAGCAGGCGCGGACTAACCTCTGTGGGCTGACGCTACATATTAACTTAACTCCTCTACTCTTAAATCAACTCCACTCTTACATCTCTACTCTCAGATTTCCTCCTCTACTCTTGCGTAAGTCAGAGAAGCCGCGCATAGAGGAGAGAGACACGGGTGATATGGATCGGCCTTCTTAGACGCCTCTCTTCCTCACATCAACTGTTTCCCAAGGCCTCAAAGAAGGTTAACCAGGTTCATACGAGTGTTTTTTTCACGTTTATGGGTGCACAGAAGCTACGTCAGACTACAACCTCGGATACTACTCTTGGAAATGCCTCCTCGCATCTCTTCTGAAAGCCTTGTCATATGTTTGTGCTTGGGCGCTGAAATGTTGTAAGAATATGTCCTTTTGTACTTCCTCTATCTGCAGTTCCTCTCTCGCGCCCTAAGAATGAGGTAAAGAGCGCCGGCTGTCAACTGGCGGCGTGTGTGAGACTTGAAGCGTCATCATAACACAAAGTAGTTGACCCAGAAACGCAAAGCTACAAATTCCGATGACTTTTTGCGTAACCAGTCCACGTGTAGAGATGAATTAACGTTATTATGGTAAACTGTAGCGGATTATATTCCTCAACCAACACCAACATCCCTTCTTTTTCTTCTTTTCGTTCCACCTACAGCGACGGTAGACTTTCCTGGTGGGTCCTTGTGCTCGCCTCCAGTAGGTTAGTAGCGCAGGCAAGTGTTTATAGTGGCGCTATCTTGGTCGGCTCATGCTGCCCTCCGGAACTCGTTTTTGCTCCTCTTTAGAGTATCGCTAGAGTCCGGGTTGATAGATGGTCTTCAGGACAGCATGTGGGTAGTCTTATTCCACTCGCCGGTGACGGAAAATTGTCAGCTTGTTGCGACAGGCGGGATGCGAACTCGGACCCTCCAGTACACCACGCCCGCACGCTTACCACTCAGCCACCGCCTCCCACACACCCACACCCACATAGAAGCAAACCCATAAAAGAACAAATAATACATAACAGATCTCTTCTTTACGCAATACCTTTCACACTGTTTACATTTTATACGACCAAAGGTTTCTGAAGCCCCAATAGCGTTCTGTCGCCACAAGACTAACATTTATAAGGATTGTCCGTCGCTGTGTAGAGTCAACAAACCGTTAAGCGATGAAATACAAACGTTAAGGCGAATCTTCTTTTCTTTTGCGTGACAGAAGATCGTGAACCTGCGAACATTAAAGCGACTATTTTTTGCGTCACTAATCTTCCTAAAAACGACATCGGCACTACTTTTCAGTCTTTGTCAATGGCTTATAATGATCATCCTGCCGGCCGTATAACGTATCATCTATAACGAAATGACACCACAGAGACATTTTTACGTAAGAGGAGATTGAAGAGCTTACGAGTGTTCCAATACAAAGCAATCGGTACTTTAAGCTTCTATTCACTGCCGGTTTAATATATAACGTATAACCTATAACGAAACGACACAACAGACATATATTTACGTAAGAGAAGTTTTGGAAGACTTAACAGTGTCTCAGTACTATGCAATCAATGGGCAGAGCTTCTTTTCGATATAATGCAAGGGGAATGGCCGATTAACGAAGAGGTACAGCGAAACGATACAAGGCAGTTCACGGAAGGCATCTATTTGCGAAGAGTTTGGTTTGTATAACGTTAGTTTGTCAATACAACGAAATTAGTGAGCATAACATCGATTGTATATATAAGGAAAGGGAATAGGACTGAAAGAGAGGAGATAATGTTATAAACGAAAGAGAATAGAAAGAAAATGTAGAGATAATATAAGTCTCTCTCTCTCTCTCTCTCTCTCTCTCTCTCTCTCTCTCTCTCTCTCTCTCTCTCTCTCTCTCTCTCTCTCTCTCTCTCTCTCTCTCTCTCTCTCTCTCTCTCTCTTAAGCCACTCGGGACCTTCGCTTCACTCTACAAAATCAAGGGCGGTCATTGGCTGATGGACCCCCGCGACCAACCAATCAGAAGAGAGGATGAGCGGGGTGGGTGGGAGGGGGGGAGGGTGAAGAGGAGGAGGGAAGGAAGAAGAGAGAGAGAAGGATTGCTTGGCTTTAAGACGTCGACGTTATCTGTCCTCCCCCTCCTCCTCCTCCTCCTCTTCCTCTTCCTCTTCCTCTTCCTCCTCCTCCTCCTCCTCCTCGTTGTCTTTCTCAGATTAGTTTAACGGCACCTCCTACTACATTTACTACTACTACTACTACTACTACTACTACTACTACTACTACTTCTACCACCTACACCCATTCCCTCCACCTTCTTCCACCTCTACCCTTCACCTCCACCTTTTCATCCACCGCCACGAACAACAACAACGAGAGAGAGAGAGAGAGAGATAGACCAGTATCCTACGTTTCCTCCGGTTTCTTCCTTCCTCCTCCTCCTCCTCCTCCTCCTCCTCCTCCTCTCCTTTTGTCTAATAACACGAATACAAAGCAAAAAAGTACTAAATTTCTCTCTCTCTCTCTCTCTCTCTCTCTCTCTCTCTCTCTCTCTCTCTCTCTCTCTCTCTCTCTCTCTCTCTCTCTCTCTCTCTCTCTCTCTCTCGTGTGCCGCCAGACGTTAATCGGACTTAGGTTGCCGCTCAATGATGAGGTCATTTGCATATGAAAGTGTGTGTGTGTGTGTGTGTGTGTGTGTGTGTGTGATTCATAAAGACTGCGCCACAGGAGAAAACACCATACAGTCTCTCTCTCTCTCTCTCTCTCTCTCTCTCTCTCTCTCTCTCTCTCTCTCTCTCTCTCTCTCTCTCTCTCTCTCTCTCTCTCTCTCTCTCTCTCTCTCTCTCTCTCTCTCTCTCTCTCTCTCTCACACACACACACACACACAGCTATGGTTGTTGCTACTTTCCATTCTTATGTTTATGTACGTCGTATGTTGTGTGCTGTATATTCCTGAAACACACACACACACACACACACACACACACACACACACACACACACACACATCCCTAAACCACCACAACAATTAACCAAAAAAAAATAATAATTGTAACATAATTGGAAAGCAGAGTTTGGAAATATTGCCGGTGGTGTTTTTTTTCTTGTTTTTTTTCCTTTTTGGTGAGTTATTGTAGCATTAAGAAAGGGGATATAGCCTGTGTGTGTGTGTGTGTGTGTGTGTGTGTGTGTGTGTGTGTGTGTGTGTGTGTGTGTCCTGATTTGCATAATTTCAGTTTAATTAGAAGCAAAGTCGGTTCACTAAATATATGTGATTTTTTATTCTCTCTCTCTCTCTCTCTCTCTCTCTCTCTCTCTCTCTCTCTCTCTCTCTCTCTCTCTCTCTCTCTCTCTCTCTCTCTCTCTCTCTCTCTCTCTCTCTCTCTCTCTCTCTCTCTCTCTCTCTCTCTCTCTCTCTCTCTCTCTCTCTCATTTCATCTTTCTATCTCTTTTCCTCTCTTATATTTTTTTCATTTCTTCCTCTTTTCATTTCTCATTTTCCTCCTTTCCCCCTTTTTTTTGTCTTCCCTTTAACCTTTAGTTTCCTCACCTCTTCATATTTTCCCTCCCTTTCTTCCTCCCTTTTGTTTTTCCTTTTTTTTACTGTTTTCCCCTTTCTCCAATTTTCCTACTCACTTTTCTTTCCTTTTTTTATCATCTTCCTTTCCCTTCTCTTTTCCCCCTTTTTTTCTTGCTCCTTTCCAACTCTTCTATAATTACAGTTTTCTTTTTTTCTCTTATCTCTTTGCAAAATTTTCTATCTTTTTTTTCTCACCTTCCCCTTATTCTCTTTTCTGTATTTCATTTTATCTTTTTTATTTCATCTTCTTTTTCATTCCTTTTATATATCTTTTTTTTTCCTTTTCTTCTTGTCCCTTCATTTTCCTTCCCTTCTCTCATTTTCTCCTTCTTCTTCCCCATTCTTACTCCTCACTATCTCTTCATTATTATATTCTTCCTTTTCTTCTTTTCCTTTTCTTTTCTCATCTCCTTTTCACCTTTTCTACCCTTGTCTTTTTTCTTCTACTCACCTTCCTTTTCCTCCTCTTTTTCATTATCATATGCTTCCTTTTCTTCTTTTCCTTTTTTTCTCTCATCTCCGCCTCACCTTTTCTACCCTTCTCTTTTTTCTTCTACTTACCTTCTTCTTCCTCTTCTTTTTCCCCTTCTTCTTAATAATCATAATTTTTTGTATTAATACATTCCTTCGTTTATCTTTCCACCTCCTCCTTTATCAAATTTTACGCTTTGTTTAATATTTATCATACTTTTTCTTCCGTTCTCTTACGTTCGTCATATCGCGACTTACCAAAGCTTACCAAATATGCTTAATCATTCTCTCTATCTCCTTCTTCTCTTTGTTCTTTTTCTTCCTTTGTTTTATTTGCTTTGTTTTTATCTTTCTTTTGTTCTGTTAATTCATTGGGTTCACTTTGTTTACCTTTCTTTATTTTGTTTTATTTTCTTTCCCCTTTCTTCCTCTCGTTTATTTTTTATTTTTCTTATTTCTTTTCTTCGTCTCTCCTTTCTCGTCTTTCTTCTTTTCCTGTTTTTTCTTCGTCTCCTTTCTCGTCTTCCTTTCTTCTTTTCCTTTATTTTTCTTCGTCTCCCCTTTCTCGTCTTCCTCCTTTTCTTCCTCCACTTCTAACCTTCTCCTCCTTCCTCCTCCCAGCTCCCCTCCTCTTCTTCTAACGGTCTAACCTTCTCTCCTCCTCCTCCTCCCCCTCCTCCTCCTCCCGTTCATCGTCACCTCCGGAAGCAGGCTTATTGGATTAGCTGTCCTCCGAGGCCTTGCATACGAGACTACACACTTTTCCTCCTCCTCCAGTTTTCCTCCTTCCTCCACCTTACCTCCCTCCTCCATTTTCCCTCCTTCCAGTTTTCCTCCTTATTCCTGTTTTTCTTCCTCCTCCACTTTCCCTTCTTCCTCCAGTTTTCCTCATTCCTCCGCTTTCCCTTCTTCCTCCACCTTTCCCCCTTCCTCCAGTGTTCCTCCTTCCTCCGCTTCCCTCCTTCCTACAGTTTTCCTCCTTCCTCCAGTTTTCCTCCGCTTTCCCTCCTTCCTCCACCTTTCCCCCTTCCTCCAGTTTTCCTTCTTCCTCCACTTCCCTCCTTCCTCCAGTTTTCCTCCTTCCTCCAGTTTTCCTCCTTCCTCCAGTTTTCCTTCCTCCTCCACTTTCCCTCCATTCAGTTTTCCTCCTTCCTCCACTTTTCCTCCCTCTTCCTCCACCTTTCCTCCTTCCTCCACTTTCCCTTATTCCTTATTCCTCTTCTTTTTCGTCCTGCTCCTTGCCGTCCTCCTCCTCCTTTTCCTCCTCCTCCTCCTCCTCCTCCTCCTTCTCCTCCTCCTCCTCCTCCTCCTAATTATTACCGTCATTTCTATTCCAACTCCACTCCGAGGGCGTTCATATACACCCATTCTCTCTCTCTCTCTCTCTCTCTCTCTCTCTCTCTCTCTCTCTCTCTCTCTCTCTCTCTCTCTCTCTCTCTCTCTCTCTCTCTCTCTCTCTCTCTCTCTCTCGTTTTTTTTCTCTTTTTCGTCCTTCTTTTCGTCTTTATTTAATTATCTCCTTCATTCTCTTTCTCTTTCTTGATTTTCTTTACTCTCTCTCTCTCTCTCTCTCTCTCTCTCTCTCTCTCTCTCTCTCTCTCTCTCTCTCTCTCTCTCTCTCTCTCTCTCTCTCTCTCTCTCTCTCCCCGTTTTACGCTCCTATACACACTTTTCTCTCCTTCTCTCTCTCTTCTTATCACCATTCCCAGTCAGTTCCCATTCCAGGTTCGCCTTTACGCCCCCATTCCCTAAACATTGTTCCCTCTTTCCCCTCTTTCCCTCTTTTTCAACCCCTACTTTCCCTTCCTTATGTTCCAAGATTTTTTTTTTTTTACCTCCTTCCTGCCTCTTGTCGCGTCCATTCCCATTCCTTTCCCATTCCTGGTCGCCTGTTTAGAGAGGTGGTTTGCCCCCTCACCTTTTTTTTTTTCCTTCCCCTTTTTTTCCTTTTTCATGTTTTTTTTTTTTTTTTACTTGGAAGGTCATTTTTTATTTAACTTTTTTTCTGATTCTTTTTTTTTGTTGTTTGGTGGGTTTTCCTTTTTTTCCTTTTTCCTTTCCTAATTTTCCTCTTTTTCCTTCTTTTTTATTTTCCTGTTTTCTCAGAGCTTTCTAGGTAACCTTTTTTTGGGGGGAGTTTCACATTTTCCTTCCTTTCTCCTCCTCCTTTTTTCCTTCTTTTTCCTCTTTCTCCTTTTCCATCTTCCCGTTTTTTCCTCCTTTTTCATTTTCCTAATTCTGCTCTTTCTCCCTCCTCTTCCTCTTTCTCTTCCTCCTTTTTCTTCCTTCTTTTCCGTCTCTCTTTTCCTCTTTCTTCTTCCTCTTCCTTCTTTCTCTTCCTCCTGTTTTTTTCCTCCTTTTCCATCTTCCTCTTCCTCCTCTTTATCCCTCCTCTTCCTTCTTTCTCTTCCTCCTCTTCCATCTTTCTCTTCCTCAACTTTCTTCCTCCTTTTCCTTCTTTCTCTTCCTCTTCTTTCTTCCTCTTTTTTCATCTTCCTCTTCCTCCTCTTTCTTCCTCCTCTTCCTTCTTTCTCTTCCTCTTTCTTATTCCTCTTCCATCTTTTTCTTCCTCTTTTTCCATCCTTTACTTTCTCCTCATTGTCCTTTATATTTTATCCTCCTCTTGATCCTCTTTCTCCTTCCTCTTACATCTTACCCTGTCGACTCTTACTTCCTTTCCACTTTCCTCTTGATCCTTTTTCTCACCCCTATTCCATTTTCTCTTTCCTTTCTTCCTTTCCAGTTTCCTCTTCCTCCTCTTAATCTCTCATTCCCTACTTCCTCATTTCTTTAATTTCCCTCCGTTTCCAATTTACTCTTCCTCCTCCTATTTCCTCATTCTCCATATTCCTCCTTTATCACTCTCCCTCATTTTCCTTCTTCCACACATCCATTCTACCTTAAAAACTTTTCTTACTTACCTATTCATCCGTCATCCATTTCATTCACCCATTCATCTCACCCGGACAACATCAACAACCTCCCTAACTCATCAAATCACCCATCCTTTCTTTCACCCACAGATTGTACTCATCCATTCCACCTTAAAACCACTTCTTGTACTCATCCATTCATCCATTCAGTTCATCCACCTCATTCATATCCATTCAAAAGCTCCATTCTCTCTCTCTCTCTCTCTCTCTCTCTCTCTCTCTCTCTCTCTCTCTCTCTCTCTCTCTCTCTCTCTCTCTCTCTCTCTCTCTCTCTCTCTCTCTCTCTCTCTCTCTCTCTCTCATCCATTCACCCAGCGAGACTCTATTCCCCTTAGTATTCCAAGCGAGGAGGGGGAGGAGGAGGAGGAGGAGGAGGAGGAGGGGTTGAAATAGAGAAGGAAGGAAGAGAAGAAGAAATGAGAGACATTCGGGACAGTAAAAGGAAGAAGAAGAAGAAGAAAAAGAACAAGAAGAAGAAAATAAATAGAAATAATGGAAGATGGAAGGAAGAGAATAATTACTGGAGGGAGGAAGTAACAGAGAGAGAGGTTACTATGGAAGAGTGTATAGCGGAAAAAGAGAGGAGGAGGAAGAGGAGGAGGAAGGGAGGAAGGGGGGAGGGGGGTATTTCACAGCTTCATTCCAAAATATTAATTCCAAGCGCCGATTCCAAGTTTCTGATTCCAAGTATTGCTCCCTCATTCCCATTCACCTCTCTCTCTCTCTCTCTCTCTCTCTCTCTCTCTCTCTCTCTCTCTCTCTCTCTCTCTCTCTCTCTCTCTCTCTCTCTCTCTCTCTCTCTCTCTCTCTCTCTCTCTCTCTCTCTCTCTCTCTCTCTCTCTCATCCTATACCTTCACATTCCAGCCATTCCATTCCAGCCGTCCCATTCCCATCCCATTCCCGTCCCTTCATGTTACCCATTCCCGGGAACAAACCACTACCACCTGTCGCCCATTCCAGTCCGGCGTTCCCATTCCCATTGCAGGTTCCAAAGTACAGATTCCAGTCACCCATTCTGTGTTTGTGCGTGTGTTTGTGTTCGTGTTGGTCATTCCCACTCATGTATTCCTGCTCATTCCAATCGCTTGTTTTAGAGGATATGATTCTCTCTCTCTCTCTCTCTCTCTCTCTCTCTCTCTCTCTCTCTCTCTCTCTCTCTCTCTCTCTCTCTCTCTCTCTCTCTCTCTCTCTCTCTCTCTCTCTCTCTCTCTCTCTCTCTCTCTCTCTCTCTCTCTCTCTCTCTCTCTCTCTCTTAAATTCCATGCAATATTCCAGTTTCATTCCACTTCTTCCATTACTATGATTAATTCTCTCTCTCTCTCTCTCTCTCTCTCTCTCTCTCTCTCTCTCTCTCTCTCTCTCTCTCTCTCTCTCTCTCTCTCTCTCTCTCTCTCTCTCTCTCTCTCTCTCTCTCTCTCTTCATCACCCTTTTTTTACCTTTCTCTCTCTATGGTATTAACTTAATCCCTTCAATGAGGCTCATTTAGTACAAGATTAATGAGAGAGAGAGAGAGGGAAAACAAACTATAGTAAGATAGAATATTCTCTCTCTCTCTCTCTCTCTCTCTCTCTCTCTCTCTCTCTCTCTCTCTCTCTCTCTCTCTCTCTCTCTCTCTCTCTCTCTCTCGTGTACTTTTCTTACGCGTACGTGCACATGAATGTTTTGAGAGAGAGAGTGTGTGTGTGTGTGTGTGTGTGTGTGTGTGTGTGTGTGTGTGTGTGTGTGTGTGTGTGTGTGTGTGTGTATTTTATTTTATGTGTAGTTTTGTGTGGGAGATTCTTGCGTTCTCTTTGCATGCACGCTTTTATTTCATTTTATTTATTTATTTTATTTTTTTATGGACTGTATTTTCTCGCCTATTATTTCTTTTTCCTTTTTTATCCCTCTCTTTTTTTATTGCATTTTGTCTTTTCATTCTTTCTTCTGTTTTTTCATTCATTGTTTTCTATTTGTTTGTGTATGTTTCTTGTCTTATATTTTGTCTATTTATATTTATTTGTTGTTGTTGTTTTTCTGTCCGTCTGTCTCTGTTTCCGGTTTTCAACTCTGCTGGCTTTTGTTTTATGAGCGTGAAGTAATGACTGTCGTTTTTTTTTTCTTTTTTTTTTTCTTTTTGGGGGCTTTTTTGGGGTTGTATTATGTATTTTTCTTCTTCTTTTCTCTGTTTTCATAATTTGTGTTCTATTGTATATTTGTTTTATTGTGATTTTGTTTCTTTTTCTATGTTTTTCTGTTCGTCTGTTATTTCGTTTTTTTTCTCTGTATTTTATTTCTCTTACATTTTTTATCTGTCTGTTTTATTTTTTATTCCCCGTGTGTTTTCTGCTTTGTCTTTGTTCCCGCCTGGCTGTTCAGGATTTACACAGGAAGAGGAAAATGGAGGTGAAATACAACCAAGGAATATGAAGAGAGGAGAGCGAGAACGAGAGGGAAAGGGAAAGGGAAAGGGAAAGGGAAAGGGAAATGGAAAGAGAGAGAGAGAGAGAGAGAGAGAGAGAGAGAGAGATGAAAATATAAAAGAAATTGTAATATAAACGTATCTTGTCAATTGCTACTCTTGAGAAGATTAAGTTTGATCCTCCTTTGTTTCATATTTACGTTTTCTTTCAATTTTCTTTATCATTTATGTTACTTTTTTTTTGCGTTTTTCGTTTCAGACTTTTTTTCCTATTTGTTTTATTTCCTTTGTTTCATATTATTTATCTTCTCCTTTTTTCTTTATCTTTTTTCATTATTATTTTCATTTTTTTTCATTCCTTTCGTCTCTTACTTTTTCCTTCCTTCTTATATTTTCTTTATTTCACATTCACCGTATTTTTTTCTTATTTTCTTCATCTTTTCAATTATTTTCTTATCATTTTTTCATTCTTTTTTTGTGTCTTGCTTTTCCTTCCTTCTTACACTTTCACTTTTCTTCCATTATTTTATTTCTGAAGTAATTTTCGTGTCATCATCAATACATACTTTTATTTCTCTATTTTTTTTGTCTTTTTTCTTTATTTTTTTCATTATATTTTCGTTGTTTTTATCGTTTCGGACTCTCTTCTTCCTCTTATTATTTGTACTTATGTCTTTCGTTATTTTATTTCTTCAGTATGTTTCGTGTGAGTAACAATACATACTTTTTATTTGTTATTATTTTTTCCTATATTCTCCCCCCTTATTTTGTTTTATGCTTATTTTCTTTTTCTTTTTTTTTCATTATTTCACTTTTTCTTTCAATTTTTATATTACGTTTTTTTCTCATTCTTATTTATGCTTCTTTTCCTATATTTTCACCCATTTTTTTTCCTTTATTTACATTATTCTTTCATTTTTTCTGTTATTCCTTCTCTTCCTCTTTTCATCATATATTTTTTCTATCTTCGTTTTTCCCTCGCCGATTTCTTCCACTTTTTTTTCTTCCCATTTTTAATATTCCCATTTTCACCTTTCCTCCATTATCCTTACATTCGTTTTTGATTCTTTTTCATTTTTTTCATTTTTCCCTCTCTTCCTCTTTTCATAATTTCATATTTTTTCCGTCATTCGTTTCTCCCTATTTTATTTTATTTTTTTCTTTATATTCCCATTTCCATCTTTCCTCCATTAACTCTATATTCATTTTTTCTCCCTTTTATATATATATACTCCCTTCTCCCTTTTTTTTAACCTCCCCATCGTTTCGTTTTCACATATTTATTTCTCACCGAACGCAGATTTTTTTTGTTTTATTTTATTTTTTTGTTTTATTCTGTAGCTAAACTGTGCATGATATTTATTTTTTCCCTCCCTGCGCGTTCTCGATTAACCCATTTTTATTGTCCTTTTTTTTATTTTCAAAGACCGTTAAATCTGAAACATAGTATTATAGCCCCTTCTCTCTTTCTCTTTCTCTCTCTCTTTATTTCTCTCTCTCTCTCTCTCTCTCTCTCTCTCTCTCTCTCTCTCTCTCTCTCTCTCTCTCTCTCTCTCTCTCTATCTATCTATCTATCTATCTATCTATCTATTTTATCTATCTGTCTGTGTATATGTCCTTCTATGTATATTTACCTGTGTATTTATGTAGCTATCTTAAGTTATTATTTCCTTCAGTCTATTCAGTAATCTCTTTTTATCTATCTATTTCTAATTATCTACTTCTTTATCTAACTGTATATTTTTTTTTAATCTTTATCTATTAGTGTTTTTAGCTATATTTATCCATCTCTTTGCTTCTCTGTCTTTATCTCTGCCTATCTCTATTTCCTTATTTCTCTCCATTTATCTCTATTTCTTTTTGCGTGTATCAGTGTATATATATTTTAATCTATCTATCTGTAAATTTCTCTCTATCTATGTCTTATCTTTATCCCTGTCTATCTATCAGTTTATTCTGTCTTTATATTTGTCTATCATTGTATCTCTCTCTCTCTCTCTCTCTCTCTCTCTCTCTCTCTCTCTCTCTCTCTCTCTCTCTCTCTCTCTCTCTCTCTCTCTCTCTCTCTCTCTCTCTCTCTCTCTCTCTCTCTCTCTCTCTCTCTCTCTCTCTCTCTCTCTCATTCACCCTCTTTCTCATTCTCTTACTCTCCCCTTCTCCCCCCTCTCATCCCCCATCCTCTCCCACCCCTCACCCCTATTTTTATGATAAGGTAATCTTGTTATCAAATTGTTCCCGCCTCGTCTTCGCCGCTATCAGAGAGTCCCTGCGCCGCCCCCCTCTCGTGTGGCGGCGCCGTTACGCGATGTGGGTTTGTAACGGCCTGACTTTATAGTGATGGGAGGGGAGGAGAGGAGGGAGAGAGGAGGAGGAGGAAGAGGCGCATTGGAGCAGGAGAAAGCATGGTCAGTGGAAGAGGGGAAACGAGGGGAAGAAGGAACGGTGGAGGAAGAAGAGAGGGATAGAGAAGATAGGGAAGAGGGGAGTAGAGGAGCAAGAGAAAGCAGGAAGGAGGGAAAGGGGAAAAGAAGGAAAGGTTAAGAGAGAGAGAGAATGGAAGGGAAGGAAAGGGGAGAAGGGGAAGAGAGAAAGAGGAAGCAAGGGGAGAGAGAGAGGAAGCATAGACAGGATAAAAAAAAGAGAAAAGGTTAAAAGAGGTGAATTAAGGTAAAGAGAAGGAAGGTGAGAGAAAGAGAGGAGGAGAGTAAAAAGGGAGGAAGAGGGAGAAGGGAAGGAGGAACAGAATAACGAAAGGAAGGAGGGTAATGAGAAGAGAAAAGGGGAAATAAGTGAAGAAGGGAAATAGGTGAGAGAAGAATGAACAATGGACGAAATTGGTGGGAGAAAAAAAAAGGAAAAAGAGAAATAGAAGTGGAGAGAGAGAAAATCAGAAGAGTGGAGATAGAATAGGTGTAAAAAGTGGAAGAAAGAAAGATTGGAAGAGCGTAAATGACGGTGGGAAGGAAAGGTGAGGGAAGGAGAAAAGAGTAGAAAGAAAAAATGAGACAAGGAGGAATAGATAAAAAATGAAGTCTGGTGGGTAGTGAAAAGAGAAAGAAGAGGGAAACAAGAAAGGAAAATAAGGGAGAAGATAATAAGTAAGGGACGAAAATGGAGGGAGAAAAAAAGGAGAAAGAGAAATAGAAGTGGAGAGAAAGATTCAAAAGAGTGGAGATAGAAGAGGCGTAAAAAGTGGAAGGACCTTTACTACCACCACCACCACCACTACCTCCCCCCCCCCCCCATCATCACCACCTCCCCCTCCCCCTCCCCCTCCCCCATAAAACAAAACAGCACAGTACAACAACCTCCTTTTCCGCCTTGATAGTCTACCTTCGTGTCCTCCCTCGTTTGTCACCTGCGCTAATGAGGCTCCCGACACACCTGGCTCACCTGTCCTCGTCACCCTCACCTGCGTATTAGCGAAAGTACAGGTGCGTGAAGGACAGAAAGGGAAAGGGAAATGGTGAAGGGAGAGAGAGAGAGAGAGATTGATATGTAGGAGGAAATGGATAAAGTGTGTTTGTAAATATATGAAAGAAGAAAATTGGAAAAGAGGAAGAGGAGAGGAAGAGAAAAGTAGGAAAGAAAGAAGGGGGACTATAGAAGAGATTGATATATATTATGTTTGGTGAGAAAAGGAAATATAATGCTTGTATTTGTTAGAGAAAGGGAGGGAAAAAGAAGAGGAAGGGAAGGGAAGGGGAAATGGTGAAGAGAGAGAGAAAGAGATGGATATTTATATATGGAGGAAGAAGAATAGGATAACAGAGTGCATGGGGTTGTATGCGACTGAGGAAGAGGAAGAGGAAGGAAAAGGAAGGGATATGGAAGAGAAATGGGGAAGGGGAGGGTAAATGGAGAAAGAGGAATGGGGAAGAGAAAAGATAGTATTCATATTTGAGGAGAGAGGGAGGTAAAAGGAAAAAAAAGATGAGGAATAGGAAATAGGAAGGAAAAAGGAAAAAGGTGAGGGAAATGGGAAAAGCAAAATGGAGTGAGGGGTAAAAGGTAAATGGGGAAATGGGTATGTTCGTAGGTGGAATGGGATACTGACCTATTAACTGTAAGAGAAGGGGAAGGGAGGGAAATAGGAAGTGGACTGGTGAGGGAAATGGAGGAAGGGGAAGGAGTGAAGGGGAAAGAAAGGAAACACGGATAGAAGGAAGGGCTTAAAGGAGGAGGAATTACTACACATTGCAAAGAGGGGGAAGAAGGGGAAGAAGGAAAGGGGAAGAGGGGAAAATTGATAAAGGAGAAAGGAT
The DNA here is from genome assembly GCF_024679095.1 of Eriocheir sinensis. Lineage (NCBI taxonomy): Eukaryota > Metazoa > Arthropoda > Malacostraca > Decapoda > Varunidae > Eriocheir > Eriocheir sinensis. Next base: position 3,046,266 of record NC_066538.1, read on the forward strand.
AAAGAGGGAATATGTGCGTGGGAATTAGTGTTTCTATGCATCACGAAGAGGGGAAGGAAAGAGGAAGAAGAAGGGGAAGAATAAAGGAAAGGGAAGGGTAAGAAGAAGAAGGGAAGGGTGAGAGGAAAGGAAGATAAGTAGATGGGAAGGAGACAGAGAAGGAAGGCTTGGTGTGTTTGTGTTTTGCGAAGATGGAAAAGGGAGAAGGAAATGAGAAAGGAGAAAGGAAGAAGGGGAAGAAGAATGGAAAGGGAAGGGTAAGAAGAAGAAGGAAAGGGAGAGAGAGGAAGGGAAGGGAAGTAGATGGGAAGGAGATAGAGAAGGAAGGCTTAGTGTATTTGTTTATTGCGAAGATGAAAAAGGGAGAAGGAAATGAGAAAGAAGAAAGGAAGAAGAGGGTAAAAAGAGGAAAAATAAATGAAAGAAAATGTTGAAAGTGAAAAATGGCTCGTGAAAGTTAAAGTGGAGGAAAAATGCAATGGAAAAATAAAAACAGGTAAAAAGAATGGAAAGTTAGAAAGAGAAAAAAGAAAAAGAAAAAAGAAAAAAAAAGAAAAAGAAAAACAGAGACAGGTAGACAGAGATACAAAGTGACAAGAAAGAGAAGATAAATATAAGCAAAAAAAAATGAAGAAAAGTGTTTTATGAGTACTAGGAAGAGAAGATAGGAAAAATGAGGGGAGGAGGAGGAGGAGGAGGAGGGAGGTAGGTATGTAGATGAAATATAAGTGTTATGGATTGAGTTTTATAAGCGGTGGTGGTGGTAGGGGTATTAGTAGTAGTAATAGTAGTAGTAGTTGTAGTAGTAGTAGTAGTAGTAGTAGTAGTAGTAGTAGTAGTAGCAGTGGTAGTAGTAGTAGTAGTAGTAGTAGTAGTAATGGTAGTCGTAGTAATAGAAGTAGTAGTAGTAGTAGTAGTAGTAGTAGTAGTAGTAGTAGTAGTTTTTTCGTCTATGGCGCCGGTAGGCATTCTTAGCGGGGTCTTGGGGTCGGCCTAACCTTTTAAAGCGCAGGAAAGGGAACTAAAATGGGGAGATAGGGAACAATGACTTTTTGAAGATGTAAATAAAATAAAGGGAAGAAAGAAAAAGCGGAAAAGGTGGTGTAAATCAAAGGGGAAGATAGAGAAATGGCTTAAAAACAGGTGAATTAGAAAACTGTTATTTGTAAGCATGAAAAAAAATAAAAAAATAAAATGGGAAGGAAAGAAAGAAAAAAAATGGGTATAAATCAAAGGGAGAGAAAAAAAAGGAGAGAAAAGGTTTACAAAGGGTCGAATTAGGGAACGGTTATTTGTCAAGGTGTGAATAAAAAGGAAAAAAAAAAAGAAAGGGAAAGAAAAAAAAAGGGAGGAAGATGAAGAAGCATAATTCAGCGGGTCTATAATTTTGTTACTCTTGTTGTTGTTCTTGATTTGCTTTGATGTTTTATAATGGGTCGTTGTGTCTCTCTCTCTCTCTCTCTCTCTCTCTCTCTCTCTCTCTCTCTCTCTCTCTCTCTCTCTCTCTCTCTCTCTCTCTCTCTCTCTCTCTCTCTCTCTCTCTTAATTGCCTTGTCCTGCGGCACTTCTCCCTTCCTTTATTGTCTCCTATTTCACTTCCCCTTTCTCTCTCTCTCTCTCTCTCTCTCTCTCTCTCTCTCTCTCTCTCTCTCTCTCTCTCTCTCTCTCTCTCTCTCTCTCTCTCTCTCTCTCTCTCTCTCTCTCTCTCTCTCTCTCTCGTAATATAGGGACGCATTAAATAAAACACTGCAGTAAAGAGAGAGAGAGTGAGAAAAAGAGAGAGAAACAGACAGACAGACAGACAGACAGACAGAGAAAGAAACAGACAACACAGATCGACTTCCTGTAACACACACACACACACACACACACACACACACACACACACACACACAGATAAGCTCCCCCTCGGCCCATCGTTCCGCCTCACGCCTCAAGTAGCACCTCAACGACACACCCTCGAGGGCCATCACGTCTCTTGAGGGTTACCTGTCTTCCTGGCTACCTGGGTATCGTCTTACCTGTATTATCGTCCCTACCTGTGTGTCCTTCTGTAACTTTCCCTTTCATTTACCTTTCTTTTTCCCTTCGTTTTACTGTTTTATTTTCCCTGGAGTTATTTTTTTTCTGACTCCTCTTTCGTATCTTTGTCTGTCTGTCTGTCTTACCTGCCTTACCTGTATTATCTTTACCTGTGCGTCCTTGTATAACTTTCCCTTTCATTTCTCTTTCTTTTTCCCTTCGTTTTACTGTTTTATTTTCCCTGGAGTTAATTTTATCTGAATTTTCTTTCGTATCTTTGGCTGTCTTACCTGTATTAATTTGTTTATCTGAATTTTCTTTCGTATCTTTGGCTGTCTTACCCGTCTTACCTGTATTAATTTCTACCTGTATGTCCCTCTGTAACTTTCCCTTTCATTTTCCTTCTTTTTACCTTCTCAACAATTTTTTTTTCCCTGGAGTTAATTTTATCTGACTTTTCTTTCGTATCTTTCTCTGTCTTACCTGTTTTACTTGTAATTATCTTCTGTACCTGTGTGTCCTTCTGTGACTTTCCCTTTCATTTACCTTTGTTTTTCCCTTCGTTTAACAGTTTTATTTTCCCTGGAGTTAATTTTATCTGACTTCTCTTTTGTATCTTCCTCTGTCCGTCTGTCTGTCTGTCTGTGTTTCCTCTTCCACTTTTCCCTTCATTTCACTTTCCTTCTCGACTTCATTTTCTTCCTCTTCCTTTTTTTTCTGTCTGTGTTTTGTTTTCTCTCTCTACCTGCCTTTCTTTCTTTCCTCCGTTTTACCTGTATACCATTTTACCTATTTCTTATTTACCTTATCTATAATTTCCTTTCTTTATGCTTTACTTCTTTAATTTCTTTATTTTTCTAGTTTTGTCTGTGTCTTTCTGTGTCTCGTATCCTGTCTACCTTTCCTAACTGCCTACTGTTTTTCCCTTCCCTCCCTTGCCTTTCTCTCCTCCCTATTACCTCCCCAACGCTTACCTGTCCGTTTTAGGTATACCTGTCTCGCCTTACCTTCCTCCTCCTCCTCCTCCTCCTCCACCTCTTCACCCTCCCTCTTCCCTGGCAACATTACCTGTCCCACACACACCTTGATAATGTCTTCTGCCCCCCTCTAACCCCCCCTCTCTCTCTCTCTCTCTCTCTCTCTCTCTCTCTCTCTCTCTCTCTCTCTCTCTCTCTCTCTCTCTCTCTCTCTCTCTCTCTCTCTCTCTCTCTCTCTCTCTCTCTCTCTTTTCTTTTCTTTTTTAATCTCCTGGTATTTCTTTTTTAATTTTATTGTAGTTGTTCTTTTTCTCCTCCTCCTCCTCTTTCTCCTCCTCCTCCTCTTCCTCCTCCTATCAAATCTTTTTCCTAATAGTTTCTTTCCACTTCTTTCCTTCTCTTCAACTTTCTTCCTCGACCCAAAACTTTTCCTATTATCTGTTTTCTCTTCTATATTTTCCCTTCTTTTCCTCTTCAACTTTATCTCCTTCCTCCAATTATTGTGTTGCTATTCTTTCTCTCTTTAATCCTCTCTCAATCTTCTTTTTATTCAACTCCTCCATATATCTCTATCTTCCTCCTCCTCCTCCTCCTCCTCCTCCATCTGATCTCGTTCTTCAATTTTTTATTTTTTTCAGTCTTGCTTCTCTTGATCCTTGTTTGATTTTCCCTCTCTTCTTTTCCTCATTTTTCCTCTTCCTCTTTTCCTGTCCCTTAATTCCTCTCCAAGCTGTCTTATCTTCCCCTTTATTTGCCTTTCTCTCCTTTCTTTCCTCTGTGTTTTCCTCCTCCTCCATCTCGTTCTTCTATATTTTTTTGTTTTTCAGTCCTTCTGTTGATCCTTGTTTGATTTTCCTCCTCCTTTCCTTCTTTTCTCATTTCTTTCTTTTCCTCTTTCTATCCCTTAATTTCTCTCCAAGCTGTCTTATCTAACCTTTATTTGCCTTTTTTCTCCTTTCTTTCTTCCGTTTTCTCCTCCTCCTCCTCCATCTCGTTTTTCTATATTTTTTTGTTTTTCAGTCCTTCTTTTGATCCTTGTTTGATTTCCCTTCTTTTTTTCCCTCATTTCCTTCTTTTCCTCTTTTTCTATCCCTTGATCCCTCTACAAGCTGTCTAATCTTCCCCTTTATTTGCCTTTTTCTCCTTTCTTTCCTCTGTGTTTTCCTCCTCCTCCTCCTCCTCCTCCTCCTCCTCATCCAATCATGCGCCTGGCAGTTACAAGCTCTCCCCCGATTGGTTATCTCTTGCAGACCACACTGTCGTACGTGCCGGCGCCAACCCAAGAAGATTGTGTCTGATTGGTAGTGATTGTCCTGTTATTTTGGGGGGGCCTTGATTGTGTGTGTGTGTGTGTGTGTGTGTGTGTGTGTGTGTGTGTGTGTTCTAAGAAAATGCTACTAACAATAAACGTACATAAACACACAAGAATGAAAGGTAGGAACAGTCATAGAGGTCTTGTGTGTGTGTGTGTAATTGTGTGTGTGTGTGTGTGTGTGTGTGTGTGTGTGTATTGTTATAGCCGCCTTCTGCCCCGAGTAAGGTCTGTTTGTGTTTTATGTTACTGTTATAGTGAAAGCGGTTTGGCCACCACCACCACCACCACCATAACTGTTACCATCACCACTACCACCACCACTACAACTTCTACTACTACTACTACTACTACTACTATTACTACTACTACTACTACTACTACTATTACTATTATTATCACCAACCTGATTTTACCTTACATAAGAGAACGGGGGAGGAGATTTAGGAGGAGGAGGAGGAAGGAAGAAGAGAGAGAAGGATTGCTTGACTTTAAAATGTCGATGTTATCTCCTCTTCCTCCTCCTTCTTCTCTTCTTCCTCCTCCTCCTCCTCCTCCTCCTCCTCCTCCTCCTTCCTTCCTACATACATACATACAAACATGCATACACATACACGCATTCTGTTCCCACCTTATGTAAGAGAAAGGAGAAGGAGGAGGAGGAGGGGGAGGAGGAGGAAAAAATAAAGGGTTTAAAAAAAAAAAAAGCAAGTTGAACCGCTCCTTTCCCTTCCTTCCCTTCCTCCTCCTCCTCCTCCTCCTCCTCCTCCTCCTCCTCCTCCTCCTTCTCCTCCTCCCTTCCTTCCCCTTTAACGCACTTCTTTCAATGGGTGCTAAAAATGGCTCTTGTGTCACGTTAAGAGAGAAAAGAGAGAAGTAATGGAGGGACAAAGTTTTCCTCTCCTACCTTGTCCTTCCTTCTCCCCTCCTCTCTCTCTCTCTCTCTCTCTCTCTCTCTCTCTCTCTCTCTCTCTCTCTCTCTCTGTCTGTGTGGTGTTAGTGTACTCCATCCTGCTCCGGCAAAGGGTTCCAATTCCCCCTCCTCACCTTATTCTTTCCTTTCCTTGACGTTCCCTACAGGTCTTGGGTCGCCCTTCCTGTGGTGCAGTGGTTAGCGTGCCCGACTGCGACATTGCGGGCTTCGGTTCGAATCCCTGCCTTTTACTAAGCTTATAAGACTACCCACTATGGAAATACTAACACAATAACCTCTACGAAAGCCTTACTAAATGTGTGGGGGGGAGGAGGGATGTGTGTGTCTGTGTGTGTGTGTGTGTGTGTGTGTGTGTAAGGTCCCAAATGTTAAAGGATTCGAAGCTATAAGAGAAAAAAAAGAATCAATAGTTGCAGGTCAGGTTTTTGCAATTAGTAAGACTCAGTTCCACTCTGCTAATGAATCGTACTTAACACTCCAAGCGCTCCCCTTTAAAGAGCCCATTTCAAGAGTCGACTCACAGCGCCCATTAAAACCCCATTAACTGCAGACTTCGGTGGTTAGCATGGGAGAGAGTGTGATTACGAGCTATTAAATACACCCATGGCCTCTTCTTCTTCTTCCTATTCTTCTTCTTATTATTTTTCTTGTTCTTCTTCTTCGTCTTCTTAGCATGGGAGAGAGTGTGATTACGAGCCATTAAATACACCCATGGCCTTCTTCCTCTTCTTCCTCTTATTATTATTTTTCTTCTTCTTTTTCTTCTTCCTCCTCTTTTTTCTTCTTCAATATCATCTTTTCTGTACCCCATTTCTTGTGCCCTATTCAGTTTACCTATTTCTACTCCTCCTCTTCTTTTTCTTCTTCGTTTTCTTCCTTCTCCTTTTTCATCGTTTCCTCCAATACCTTTTTTTCTTTCCCCCTTTTCTTGTGCCATATTCAGTCCTCTTTCTTCTCCTCTTCTGCCTCCTTCTCTTTTTTTTCCTCTACCTTTCCCATTAACCCATTCTTACTCATTGAATCAACACTCATTAACCTGCCACATAATCTACTCACACCTGCCTCACACCTGCCTCCTCAGCCCCCTAATGACCCCACTCACCTGTCTCACCTTTCCCATTAACCCATTATTACTCATTGAATCAAAACTCATTAACCTGCCACATAATCTACTCTATTCACACCTGCCTCACACCTGCCTCCTCAAATCCCTTAATTACCCCAGTTTCACCTGTCTCACCTTTCCCATTAACTCATTTTTACTCATTGAATCAACACTCATTAACCTGCCACATAATCTACTCTATTCACACCTGCCTCACACCTGCCTCCTCAAATCCCTTAATTACCCCACTTTCACCTGTCTCACCTTTCCCATTAACTCATTTTTACTCATTGAATCAAAACCCATTAACCTGCCACATGATGTACTCCATTCACACCTGCCTCACACCTGCCTCCTCAGATCCTTAATTACCCCACTCTTACCTGTCCTTCCTCACCCATTAAATTCAGCTCCAGGTAAATCACTTCCATCAAAAGCATGAACAGTGATTTCAGCTCACCTGCGACCTCATTAACGCCGCTTCCAGGTGAGTCATCAAGCTCATTACTCACGTGACAGCATAATTAACGTCCTCCCACCTGGCCTGCTTCACTCACTCTCACTTTTACTCACTTTCACTTTCTCTTTCTCTCGTTAATGAAAGAACAACACCTATTATCTTTTTTTGTGTTTTTTTTCTTCCTCTTTGTCGATATATATTTTTGTTTGTTTGTTTTCTTTCATATTTTCTGGCCTCTATCTTTCTTTTTTGGGGGTTTGTTTTGAGTGATGTGATTTTTTTTTTTTTTTTTAGGTGTGTATTTTCTTTTCCTCTTTCTCCTCCTCCTCCTCATTCTCCTCCTCCTCCTCCTCTTCCTCCTCTTCCTCCTCTTCCCCTTCCATTAACGCCTTGGAATCCACCTGAAGATTTAGCAAGTATTTCCACACCCCCTTGGCCTCAATTCTCCTCCTTCCCCCCCTTCCCCCCTTCCTCCCTTGTCCCCCTTCCCCCCTTCCTTCCTTCCTTCCTCCTCCCTTATCCCCCACTACCTCCCCCCTTAAGCCGCTTACCCTCCCTGAATTCACTAATGGCAAGGGAGAGCACTTGAGGGGAGCTTCTGATACCTTATTTAGGATGCTAAGAATAAGGTGCGGGATTACAGTGTTATGAGAAGGGTGTTGTATGTTGGGGGGGGGTTATTATTGATTGATTTCTTGATTTTTTTTCGTTTTCTTGTATTTTTTTTGTATTTCTTTTATTTTTTAGTCTTATTTTTCTTCGTTTTTTTTATTTTATTCTATTGCATTTTGTTTTAATTATTTGGTATTTTATTTAATTGTTTTTATATTAATTTCTTGATTGTTTTTCGTTTTTCTTGAATATGATTTTTTTCTCTTTGTTCATTTATTTTCTTGTTCTTGTTTTTATTTGTATAATGTTATTTGTGTTTATTTATCTACTTTCTACTTTTTTGTTCGTTTTTATAAGATTAAGCTTCTGCTTGTCCTTTTTTTGTAATGTTTTCTTGTTTGTTTTACTGTTTTTTTTTCTTAATGTGTTGCTAAATGTTGTTTTTGTTGTTGTTGTTGTAGACTGTCGTATTCTAGTAAATAACTTATGAGATTGGTTGCTCTCTCTCTCTCTCTCTCTCTCTCTCTCTCTCTCTCTCTCTCTCTCTCTCTCTCTCTCTCTCTCTCTCTCTCTCTCTCTCTCTCTCTCTCTCTCTCTCTCTCTCTCTCTCATCTCCCCTTTTTCTCCATGATTTATTCCTTTCTTTCTTTCTCTTTATCCCTCTTTTAATCTCCTTTATGTTTTGTTTCCCTGCAATTTATCATTCATTTACATCTCCCTTCCATTATTATTATTATTATTATTATTATTATTATTATTATTATTATTATTATTATTATTATTATTATTATTATTATTTTCTTTATGCATGTGATTCCTGTCTTCATCTTACTCTCCTATTTTCTTTATTTGTCTTTTCTTCATTATCATTCACTTACTCCTTCTCCTCTTCCTCTTCCTTCTCCTTCTCCTCCTCTTCTTTTCTTCCTTGCTTTTCATCCACTTCAAGTCCATTCCTTTTTTATCATTTTGCTACTTAGTCAATATTTTCTTATTTATTTGTTTGTTTATTTATTTATAGTATTAATATTGGCTTGGGTTGGGTTGAGTTAGGTTAAGGTTGGCTAGGTTAGGTTAGGTTAGGTTAGGTTGAGATGCATGAAATTACAAGGTTTATCTATTTTCTCTTCATTTTATCTTTCTTTACTTCCTTTTTCAATTCCCACTCACAAGTTTTCTCCTTCCTCCTTTTCTTCCTCCTCCTCCTCCTCCTCCTCCTTCACAACAAACTCTTCTTTCCTCCTCAGGTCATCTCGTCTCCTCTCATTCTTTCTCTTCTCTCAAAGTTTTCTCAATCTCCCCTCCCTCTTCTTACCTGCTCTCTCTCTCTCTCTCTCTCTCTCTCTCTCTCTCTCTCTCTCTCTCTCTCTCTCTCTCTCTCTCTCTCTCTCTCTCTCTCTCTCTCTCTCTCTCTCTCTCTCTCTCTCTCTCTCTCTCTCTCTCTCTCTCTCTCCTTCATTTGTATCTCGTTTATTATATTTTTCTCCTCTTCTCATTTTTCCTCCACTTCTCTCCATCATCATATTTATACCTCCATCTCTCTTAATTTTTCTCTCCTTTCCGTCCCTTTCTTCCCTCCCTCCTCCTTTCTTCCATTTTTTATCTCCTTCCCTCCCTCCTAGCATTCTTCATATATTCGTTATTTCTCCTCCTCCTCCTCCTCCTCCTCCTCCTCCTCCTCCTTCCTTCCTTCCCCTCGAGACATTGCCTTGATTATTCTTCCTCCCTTCCTTCCCTCCTATGTTTCCTGTTTCCCTCCTCCTTCATTTCTTCCTTTATTTTTCCTTCCTCAATATCTTTTTTCTCCTTCCTTTTTCGCTTTCCTTTTTTGCCGTCTTTCCTTTTCTTCTCTTTTCCTTCCTTTCCCTTTTCTTTCCTCCTTCGTTTCATTCGCCTCTTCCAATCCTTCTTTATTTTATTTCCTTCACTTTTCAATTCCTCTCTTCCTTCCTTCCTTATCTTTATCTTTACTCCGCCATATTCCCTTCTTTCCTTTCTCTTTTTCACTTTCTTCTCTCGTTCCCTCCTTCCCTTTCTTCTTCCCTTCGTTCTTCATTTAGAGACTTGCTTCCTCGTTCCCCCAGTGCTCCTCCTCCCACTTTTTCCCTCCTTTCCTTTCCCCTCCTTTCCCTTCCTTTCCCTTCCCTGCCTTCCCTTCACATCCTACTTTTCTTCTTTATTTTCTTTCCCTTCCTTCCTGCCCTTTCTTATCATCCCTTCCTTTCCCTTCCCTTCCCTCTCCTTCCCTTCCCACCCTTCCCACCTTCTATATTTCCTTTTCCTTCCTTCCTGCCTTCTCTAATCATCCCTCCCTTTCCCTCCCTCCCCTTCCCCTCCCTTCCCTTCCCTTCCCTTCCCTTCCCCTCCCTTCCCTTCCCTTCCCTTCCCTTCCCACCTTCTAGTATATATCCTTTTCCTTCCTTCCTGCCCTCTCTAATCATCCCTCCCTTCCTTACCTTCCCCTCCCTCCCCTCCCTTCCTTACCTTCCCCTCCCTCCCCTCCCCTCCCTTCCCTTCCCTTCCCTTTGAGACTTACCTGCTAGTGAAGTGACATGTGTCCATTCTTGTTTCCCCTCCCTCGTCTTCTCTCCCTCTCTCCCTTCCCCTCACTCCCTCTCTCCCTGGGGCCTCTCCATCCCTCTCTCCTCTCCCTTGCCCGCCTTGAGGTCACAGGGGGCTTGGAGGAAAGGGAGGGGGGCAGGGGGGCAGGGGGTAAAGGGGGGGTAGCTGGAAGGTTCTCTGCGATGCTGTCTTCCTCGGTTTTCCTTTTATTTTTTGTTTTGTTTTTTTCTTTCTTTGGTATTTTTTGTCTTGTCTTTGTTTTTTTGTTTTTTGTTTTTTTCCTTTTGTCGATTCAAGAAACTCTGATTTGTTTTTTTTATTTATTAATTTTATCACTTTCTTCTTTTTTATCTTTTTTCTTTCTTTACTTGTTTTTTCTCTAATTTATTTTCTTATCTATGGTTTTTTTCACTTTTATTTTTGTTTTTATTATTTTCTCTCCTTATCTTTGGTTTCTGTTTCTCTTTCTGTCTTGCCTTGTATTTTCTTTTCTTTCTTTCGTTTTCTTTTATTTCGAGTTTATCCCATTTTTCTTCCTTTAGTTTCTCTTCGCCACACTCAAGTCCCTCTCACGACCTTCCTCTGAATTTGTTTGTCTTCCTGTCTTCCACTCTCATTTCCTCTGTCTCGTTCCACTTTCTTTTCCCTCAGTCTCTCTTCTTTATTTTCTTTCCTCTCTTCCACTTTATTTTATTACTTTCTTTTATTTTCTGTTCCTTTTGTGGTCCTCTTTATCTCTTTTTATATATATTTAGCTCTTCCTCTTTCCATTTTAGTTTTCCTTTTCTCTTCCCTACTATCGCTATCCAATATATTTTCCCTTATTTTCCTTTGGTTCTGTTTTTTTCTTCTTTTTTTCACTGTTATGTACCTATTAGTTTTCCTTTCCTTTCACTTTTTTATATATTTTCCACTTATGGTTTAATTTCACTGTTTTCCTTTAATATGTTTTCCTTTCCACCCCTTTTTTTATTTCTTAAGTATCTGTTATTTTGTCTTCGTTCTCCCACTTTCTTTCGTTACTTTCCTTCCTGCCAATTAAATTTAATTATAATTTTCATATTTTCTTTTTTGCTTCACTCCACTCTTCTTTTAACTTTTGGGGTCCTTACTCTGTGTTATTTTCTGTTTTTCACTTTCCTTTAGTCTTTTCCTTCCTTTACTTTCTTCTTCACTTCACTATACTCTTTTCATTATTTTTTTCTGGTCCTCTGTTTTTTTTCTATATTTATTTTCCTTTCTGTCACTCTCCTTTAGTTTATTTTTCCGTTCCTCCACCTCCTTTGCTTTCTTCCTTAACTTCACTCTTCTTTAACTTTTTTGGTCCTTTTTTATGTATTTTCTCTTCATTTATTTTTCGTTCTGTCTCTTTTCAGCTTTTACCTTTTACGTTTTTCCCTTCACTTTCGCGTTCACCTTCACGGCCCATTTAGCGTCTCGTCATTTTCCGCATCCCGTCACTTACTTTTCGCATTAATTGGGGCGAATTAATATTAGTTCTACAACACTTAATTGCCGAACAACTTTTTGGCAGTAATTAGTTAGCGAAACGACCATTTACGTTATTATTTTTTTTTCGGCGCCAACTCGACGTATTGCATAATTGTTAGGCTCCTAAAATTTTAATTAATTGTTGCGTATCATTTTTTGTGCGTATAACTTGAGTGTAATTTGCATGTATAATGATTCCCATATGCTGTCACGGTATGAGGGAGGGGGGTGTTTTTGTTTGTTTGGTTGTTTGTTTTGGTTGGTGGTTTCATTGTTTCAGCATTTGTTTCAGCGTTTCTTTGTTTGCATATTTGTTTTGTTGATTATTTACTTTCTTAACCGTAATATTTTTTCACCTTTTTTATTTTTATTGTAAAGGAAACAGTTCAAGGGCAAAAAAAAGAAAAAAAAAGGAAACAATAATTTAAAAAAAGCCCGCTACTATTTATTTTTCTAGTTCTTGTATTGATTTTACTTCATTTTATTTCATCATTTTCTATTTTTATTTATTATTTTATGATGATCTGTTTAAGTGCCCTTTATATTATTTTTTTTTATAGTTTCTATCATTCAAAACAAAGGATCGAGTAACCGTATAGATTTTTTGTTATGTTTTATTTTAATGCAATATTTCATAAAAGTTTGATTTGACGTTCACTTATTTATTATTATTCTTTCCTCATGATTCGCTCGCGGTTATCACTCATATATGGATTTTCGCTTTAATTTGATATATTTGTTCAGATGTAATGTTCTCTTTATGCTATTTTTCATTTCCTCTGATATCCATATTTTCAACGTGCTCTCCTCCCTGCTTTTACTCATTTACATTAAAAACAAATCATTGGATCTAATTTCCCCTTTTTTTTATAACATTCGGAACGCCATATTTGCACATTTATACTTCATCCTTTCCCAGCTTCATTATTTGCCGCCTTTCCTCCCTGCTGTTATTCCTTTACATTAAAAACAAATGAGGAGTTTTAATTTCCCCCTTTTTAGTATAATATTCGTAGCGCTATATTTGCACATTTCTTCCCCTCTTCCCAGTTTCATTATTTGCTGTCTCTCCTTCTTGTTATTATTCCTTTTTATTGAAACCAAATCAGGAAGAGTTCTAATTTCTCCTTTTTGTATAATATTCGTAACGTCATATTTGCACATTTTTTCTTCACCCCTTTCTAGTTTCATTATTTGCTGTCTCTCCTTCCTGCTGTTTCTCATTTATATTGAATACAAATTAGGAAGAGTTCTAATTTCCCCTTTTTTTGTATAATATTCGTAAAGTCATATTTGCACATTTTTACTTCATCCCTTCCAAGTTTCATTATATTCTGTCTCTCCTTCCTGCTGTTTCTCATTTATATTGAATACAAACTAGGAATGGTTCGAATTTCCCCTATTTTGTTTAATATTCGTAACGTCATACTCGCAAATTTTTACTCGGCCCCTTCCCAGTCTCATATCTGTTTCAATACTGTTATTATACTGATGAAACACGTAGCTAACATGTAATCACTATTCGGACTGTTATACCGTACTATGTTTGTTTGTTTTATTTTTTATTGATCGTTTTCTTTTTTTTTTTCTTTTTTGTTAATATTTCAAGTCCTTTTTTTAATTCTTCCTTTTACGTGTTTCCTGTTGATTTTCTTCTTCTGTTCTTTCTATTTCCTTCCTTTATTTTCTCTTTATCTATGTTTTCCTTGCAGTCACTTTCCTTTGTTATTTTATCTTCCGTTTCTCTCTCTGCCATTATTCTGTTTTCTTCCTCTTTGCTCTCTTTATTTAATTTCCCTCCTCATTTCTCTGTCATTTTTTCAGTTTTTTCCTTTTTTCTTTCTTTTTTCCGATATTTATTTTACTTTCCATTCTTCTGCCATTATTCTTTTTTCTCCCTTATTTTCTTTCTATACGATATGTTTTATTGAAAGTCTCATCGTTGTGTTTCCTCCCTTTCACTTTAACTTCCATCATTTCACGTCCAGTTAATTCGTCACACTCATTTGTAAGGCGGTGAAGCGGCAAACTAACATCATTATTTTGTCGTTTGATATAATACTTAGCAAAAGCTATTATGAACAATGCTTTCTATTCCTCCCTTTTATGCATATTTCAGTGATACAATTCTCGCGCCGTTTCCACTCGTTTAAAAAGCTATTAGGCAAGAGAGTATTTTTTTTTCTTTTTTGTTTTTTTGTTTTGATGTGATATTCCGTAAAAGCTACAATACTAGGGATTTGATTTTTTTTATTTGGATTAAAAAAAATTTCGCTTAAATTTCACTCATTGATAAGGCGACCGAATAGCATCGATATTTTACAGTTTGATGTCATGTATGTGAAAACGATAATGTGTAATGTTTTTTTGTATATATATTTATAAGTCTATTCTATTTATTCATTTATTTTATTTTACTTTTTATTTACTTCTTTTTTGCTCAGTGTCTCCTCAGTTACAAAGCAAAAGGAGCAACATTATTAATTACTGGTTTATTTCGTGTGTCATTTTTCTCTCATGTCACTTAAACAAAGTAATGAAAATACTCGTGTTTGCCCTTAAATGTGTAGGCCTATAAGTATCACTTTTGTTGTTGCTGTTGTTGGTGGTGTTGTTGTTGTTTATCGGGTTCAGTATTTTTCATTTACGTCAGTTTTGTTTTGCTCTTTATTTATCTGCGAACATTTTTTTATTTTCTTCCGCTCTCATTTTCATTGCCTTTCGCTTTCATTTTTTTTCATTTTCTTCCGCTCTAATTTTCATTGCCTTTCGCTTTCATTTTCTTTCTAATTTTTTAACGTTTTTATTTTCATTTTCGATCGCTTTTTATTTTCATATTCTTTCCCTTTCATATTCATATTCTACCGCTTTCATTTTCATTTCCTTTCGCTTTCATTTTCATTTTCTTTCCCTTTCATTTTCTCTTTTCATTCTCTTTCTTCATTTTCTTTCCCTTTCATTTTTTTTCATTTTCTTTTCCTTTCATTTTCATTTTGTTTCCCTTTCATTTTCATTTTCATTTCATTTCCCTTTCATTTTCATTTTCTTTCCCTTTTCTTTTCATTTTCTTTGTTTCATTTATATTTTCTCTCCCTTTCACTTTCATCTTCATTTTCTTTCCCTTTCATTTTCATTTCCATTTTCTTTCCCTTTCCCTTTCATCTTCATTTCCTTTCCCTTTCATTTTAATTTCCATTTCCCTTTCATTTACATTTTCTCTCCCTTTCATTTTCATTTCCATCTTTTTCCTTTCATTTTCATCATCATTTCCTCTCCTTTTCATTTTCTTTCCCTTTCATTCTTATTTTCTTCCGCCTTCATTTTCATTTTCTTCTTCTCTCATTTTTATTTCCATTTCCTTTCCCTTTCCCTTTCATTTTCATTTCTGCTTCGCCACGCTTCAATTCTCTTTATGCTTTACCGGCTGACTGTATCCTTGCTCTTCTCATTTTCCTTGTCATTTCTGTTCTCTCATCGGCTAATTCATTTTATATATTTTCTTTCCTTTCACATCACAGCGCTGTTATCTCTTCGCATTTGTTTATATTTTGCATTATGATTTAACTTCTCATTTTCGCTCTTTCATCGACCAATTTATTTTATCTGTTTTCATTCTCTCTTCACAACACGACGCGTTTTGTTTTTGTCTTTGTTTTGTTTTGTTTTACCTTCCGGCCTTTTGTCTTTTCTTCCTACATTTCCTTCGCCATTTAAGTTCTTTTTTAACTTTCTTTTTTTCTTTTATTTTTTCTCTATTTTCATTCTCTCTTCACAACACGACACGTTTTGTTTTTGTCTTTGTTTTGTTTTGTTTTACCTTTCGGCCTTTTGTCTTTTCTTCCTACATTTCCTTCGTCATTTCAGTTCTCTCTTAACTCTTTCTTTTTCCTTTTAATTTTCGGCAGATTAAATTTTAGTTCTCTTATATCATGTTTTGTTTCTATTTAATCTACCTTTGCCTATTTTTCCTCTCTCCTTCGCATCACATCTTTCTCATCATCATCATCATCACCATCATCATCCTTGCATCTTCTTTTTTCATCTCTTTCTTCCCCGCTTTATTTTTTTCGTTACCAATATCGTGTCACTTTTTTTTTTCGTTTTTTCTGTTTTTTTTTTTTTTATCATCTCGCGTCATCGTCTTTCATCCTCGCTTCTGCCTCTTGCTCACACATTCTCTCTCTCTCTCTCTCTCTCTCTCTCTCTCTCTCTCTCTCTCTCTCTCTCTCTCTCTCTCTCTCTCTCTCTCTCTCTCTCTCTCTCTCTCTCTCTCTCTCTCTCTCTCTTTAGCACGAGTTCTCTTTCAGTACAAAGTCACCAAAGGAAACAGAGAGAGAGAAAGAAGAAGAAGAAATGAAAATACGTCTTAAGTTGAAACGAAACTTAGAATAACAAAAAAAGTAAATAAATAAGTGAATAAAGAAAATGAGAGAAAGAAAGAGAGAGAAATATTGTGAATTAGGAAGATATGAAAAAAAATCTCAAGGGAGAGCTAAAAGAAATTAACATGAAAGATAAATTAGAAAAAAAACTACTCACTCACTCACTCACTCACTCTCACTCTCTCACTCTCCTTCCTCTCACTTAAAGAATTAGGGAAGGTAAGAGGAAGGAAGAAGGAAGGGAGGAGGAGGAGGAGGAGGAGGAGGCGAAGAAGAAGAAGAGAAGGGGAAGCGAGGGTAAGGGCAGTAGAGAGAAAAGGAGAAAGGAAGATGAAAAAGAAGATAGAATGAAGGGGAAGAGGGAGAGAAAGTGGAAGATGAAGGGAAGAAGGGAGAATGGAAAGGAGAGAGACAGTAAGAAAGAAGAGAAGGGAGGAAGGTAGAAGGAGAGAAAGAGGGAGGAAAGAAAGGGCAATGCAGAGAGAGAGAGAGAGAGAGAGAGAGAGAGATTAATGAAGAAGGGAAGAAAGGAGGGAGAAGGTGACTAATTTCTTCCTCTTTCCTTCCTTTTTTTCCTTTCTATATTCTTCTTACCATTATTTCCGTCTTTGTTTCCTTCATTTTCCTTTGTTCTTTTATTCCTTTTTTTCCTTCCTTTCTTTCATTCCTTTTTTTCTCCTTCCTTTATCTTTTCATATTTTTGGCTTTCATTCTTCCTTACTTTCTGCGTTTCCTTTTCATTCCTTTTTTTTCCTTTTCCATTTTTTATTTCCTTTTTTATTTCTCTTTCATTGATTTCCTTTTCTTCCAACTTTCCTCTTTTTCTTTCATTCTTTTCTCTTTCGATGTTCTTTTCCTTTTCTTCAATTCTTCCTTTTTTTTCTTTCCTTTCTTTTGCGATGTTTTTTTTCCTTTTTTCCTTTCCTTCCTTTCTGTCTTTCCTTGTTTCATTTCCTTCCATTATTTTTTTTCTCCTTTCCTTTCCTTCCTTTCTCTTTCCTTGTTATTTTCCTTTTCTTCCTTTCTTTCTTCCCTTTCCTTCCTTTCTGTCTTTCATATTATTCCTTTCCCCCATTCCGTTCCTTCCTTTCTCTTTCGATGTTTTCTTTCCTTTTCTTCCAGTCTTCCTTTATTATTCTTTCTTTTCCTCTCCGTGTTTGTACTTCCTCTTCTACGCGACCTCCTTTTTTTCTCCTTTTTTCTTCCTTTCTTTCATATTATTTTTAGGTCGCGAGGAAAGGGCCTCATCAAACACGTATTCAACTCTTTTTTTCTTCTTTTCTTCCTCTCTTTCTTCCTTTTTTCTCTAAATTTAACGTGTCTTTCCAATTAAGGATTTTTCTTCTCCACAACTTTTTATTTTTTTGCTTTTTTCTTGAAGTTTTTAATCTCGTCTTAAAAAATATTTCTTCGCTTGAGGATTTAATTGAGGGTGTGTGTATGTGTGTGTGTGTGTGTGTGTGTGTGTGTGTGTGTGTGTACTTACGCGCACCCACAAACACACACACACACACGCACACGCACACAGAAAATAACAGCAAAACCAACAAGTAATATGAACGTAAAGAAAGATATTGCGTGTAAATAATTGAATAAACAGCAAAGAAGAATTAAAAAGAAAAAATCACATACAGGCAAACAAATAAACACACACACACACACACACAGTTTCCACAAACACCGCATAATATCGCTCCCATAACTCGAGAGAGAGAGAGAGAGAGAGAGAGAGAGAGAGAGAGAGAGAGAGAGAGAGAGCAAACACGAAAACACACCACACCCGCCCACATCTTCACACACACACACACACACACACACACACACACACACACACACACACTGACACACACACATACACTGAACAATATATATAACAAAAAAAGACTTTAAACGTTTTCTTCAACAAGCAAAACTTTTCACTCAGGAGAAACTAAACTGAACTCAGGAGAAACTAAACTGAACTTCACTCATTATCTTTTTTTTTCTTTTCCAAGAGTGAGTGAGTTTGTGAGTGAGTGAGTGAGTGAGTGAGTATGAGGCAACGCACTCTAATCCTTATCCCCATTCACTGCACGCAACTTCCCACTACTCACTTCCCTTTTTCTCTCCCTTGAATGAGTGAGTGAGTGAGGGATGGAGTGAGTAAGGGAGTGAGTAAAAATTATTCAACGCACGCCACTTTCCCCCTTCACTACACGCAACTTCCTACTCACTTCCCTTTTTATCCCCCTTGAATGAGTGATTGAATGAGTGAGTGAGTGAGTGAGTGAGTGAGTGAGTGTGTGAGTGGGACAAAACAAATGACAACTTTTATTTTTCACCTCACGTAACTTTTTCGAGCAGGTAAACACCACTCGCTACTGTTTCCTGCCCGTTGAGTGAGTGAGTGAGTGAGTGAGGCGAGACACACACACACACACACACACACACACACACACACACACATATGCATACTTTCACTCGTTTCCTTCACCGCACCCACTCTTCCACGCACCCAAACATTCACTGCTCGCTATTTCACCCCGACGAACGAGTAGGTGAGTGAGTAAGTGCGTGAAAAGACGAGTAAGCGAGTGAGTGAGTGACATGAAACAACTTGAATCATTTTTTTTTCATTGCAAGTAAATTTTCTCCCAGCTGAACACACTACTCACTACTCGCTTACTCCTACCTTTCGGGCGAGCGAGTAGGAAAACGAGTGAACGAGTGAGGAAACACGAGTAAACGAGTGAGTATGTTAAACGGAGGTCCGTGAGTCACTTTTTTTTTGTTTTTGTTTTTTGTTTTTACTTCAAGCAACTTTTGGGTCCACTCGTCACTGTTTCCTCTCCTGCGAGCGAGTGAAAATGTGAAAAGTAACGAGAAATTATTTAAAAGAAACACTATACACCTTTTTTTACGTTTTTTTTTTTCACTATACACAACTTTTCACACAGTATCTCTCCCTTCAACGAGTGGGCGAGCGAGTAAGCGAGTAGACGAGTAAGGAAAGAACGAGTAGACCAGTAAAAAAAAAAAAAAGCGAGAATCACTTAATCACTTTTTTTTCGACGCACGCAACTTTTCATATCACTCGCAACCTTTTATTCAACGCTGAACGAGTTAGGGAACGAGTGAACGAGTGAGAAAAACGAGTAAGCGAGTAAATAACTAACTTGAAACACCACTTTTTTCACGTTTATTTCACTTTTCCGAACTTTCCACGCCTTTGCATCTCCATTCAACGAGTTATGGAACGAGTAACCGAGTGAACGAGTCAGAAAAAAACGAGAAAAACGAGTAATTAAACCATACAACACTAATTTTCCACGTTATTTCACTTTGCGCAACATTTATCCCCACTCGACCTTTTCCTCACCCCTGAACGAGTTAGGGAGCGAGTGGGCGAGTGAACAAGTGAAAAAATACGAGAAAACGAGCGAACACTACAATATTTTCACGTGTTTACACTTTACGGAACTTGTCACACAGTCGCTACCTTTCCCGTGCCTCTCCTCTGCCTTGAACGAGTTAGGGAGCGAGTTAGCGAATGAACGAGTGAAAAAAACGAAAAAAACGAGCGAACACTACAATATTTCCACGTGTTTTCACTTTACGGAACTTGTCACACCTGTCGCTACCTTTCCTTTGCCACTCCTCTGCCCTGAGCGAGTTGGCGAGCGAGTGGGCGAGTGATAGAGTGTCCCAGTGAGGCGGGCGGGGCAGGGGCGGCGCGCAGGTCCTCCCAGCAGGCACTGAGCCACGCCAGTGAGGTGCCATCAGGGCCAACACGGTGCCACGGCCTCTGAGGGGGTTGCCGTGCGTCGCTGCCTTCCTCAACTCTCGGCTTTTGCGATACTCCAGGTCCTGCCCTCTCCCTCCTCTCCCTCCCTCTCCTTCTTCCTCCCTGCCTCCTCTCTCTCCCTGCCGACTCTCCCTACCCTCCGCCCTTCTCTTCTGGTTTTCTCTTCTTTTGGTTTCTCTTCTGCTGCCTCCTCCTCCTCTTCCTTCTTTTCCTCCTTTGGTTCATGTGTTTTCTTCTCTTTTCTTCTTGTTTTTCTTTACTTCGTTTGCTTTTTTTTTCCATTGGGTGTTTTCTTCTTCCTCTTCCTGTTCTTCCTCTTCCTGTTCTTCCTCTTCTTTCTGTTCCTGTTCTTCCTCTTCTTCCTCTTCCGCTCTGTTTCGTTCTCTTTCTCCTCCACGCCCTAAGAACTTCCCCTCCTCCTCCTCCTCCTCCTCCTCCTCCTCTTCCTCCTCTTCTCTCCTCTCCTCTCACCTCTCTCTTCTTCCTTCACTCACTTCCTCCCTCCTCCTCCTCCTTCACCTCCTCCTCATCCACTCACTTCCTTCCTTCCTCCTCCTCCTCCTCCTCCTCCTCCTCCTCCTCCTCTTCCCCCCATCTTCTCTCACCTCTCTTTTTCCTTCACTCACTTCCCTTCTCCTCCTCCCCTCATGCACTCACTTTCCTCCTCCTCCTCCTCCTCCTCCTCCTCCTCCTCCTCCTCCTCCTCCTCCTCCTCCTCCTCCTCCTCCTCCTCCTCCTCCTCCTCCACCACTTCCCTCAGCTTGCCAATACGATACCAGAAACGTGATGGGTAAATAACATGACAGACAGACGTGCCTCCTAGGTTAAGGAAGAGGAGGAAGAGGAAGAGGAAGAGGAGGAGGAAGAGGAGGACAAGTGGGTCTTATCCTGTGATTGCTTTGGCGTTTGGAATTGTTTTTTATTTGCTTTTTTTTCACGCTTTATTATCACTTTTTATTTATCGTTCCAGACTATTTTTGAAACTGAGTAAAGAGAGAGATAGAGAAGGAAATTGAAGAGGTAGAAAGTTGCGATAAGTATGAAGATTTTGCGATTTTGGTTTTACAGTTACAGTTTACACTCGCTACCTTTTCCTCAGCCCTGAACGAGTTAGAGAGCGAGTGAGCGAGTGAAAAAGTGAAAAAAAACGAGAAAAACGAGTAATTAATCTTAAAAAAACACTAATTTTCCTCGTTATATCACTTAACGCAACATTAATCGCCACTCGCTACCTTTTCCTCAGCCCTGAACGAGTTAGAGAGCGAGTGAGCGAGTGAAAAGTGAAAAAAACGAGAAAAACGAGTAATTAATCTAAAAAACACTAATTTTCCTCGTTATATTACTAAACGCAACATTAATCGCCACTCGCTACCTTTTCCTCACCCCTGAACGAGTTAGAGAGCGAGTGAGCGAGTGAAAAAGTGAAAAAAAACGAGGAAAACGAGTAATTAAGCTAAAAAACACTAATTTTCCTCGTTATATCACTTAACGCAACATTTATTATCACCACTCGCTATCTTTTCCTCACCTCTGAACGAGTTAGAGAGCGAGTGAGCGAGTGAAAAAGTAAAAAAAGAAAAGAGAAAAACGAGTAATTAATCTAAAAAACACTAATTTTCCTCGTTATATCACTTAACGCAACATTAATCGCCACTCGCTACCTTTTCCTCACCCCTGAACGAGTTAGGGAGCGAGTGAAAGAGTAAAAAGAACGAGAAAAACGAGTAATTAAGCTAAAAAAAACACGTAATTTTCCACGTTACATCACTTAACGCAACATTAATCGCCACTCGCTACCTTTTCCTCACCACTGAACGAGTTAGGGAGCGAGTGAAAGAGTGAAAGAGTAAAAAGAACGAGAAAAACGAGTAATTAAGCTAAAAAAAACACGTAATTTTCCAGGTTTTATCACTTAACGCAACATTAATCGCCACTCGCTACCTTTTCCTCACCCCTGAACGAGTTAGGGAGCGAGTGAAAAAGTGAAAGAGTGAAAAAAACAAGAAAACGAGCGAACACTACAATATTTTCACGTGTTTTCACTATAAAGAACTTTTTACACCAATCGCTACCTTACCTTTGCCTCTCCTCTGCCCTGAACGAGTTAGGAAGCGAGTGAACGAGTGAGAGTGAAAAAAAAACGAGAAAACGAGCGAACACTACAATATTTTCACGTGTTTTCACTATACAGAACTTTTTACATCAGTCGCTACCTTTCCCATTGCCTCTCCTCTGCCCTGAACGAGTTAGAGAGTGAATGGGCGAGTGAACGAGTGTCCCAGTGAGAGAGAGAGAAAAAAAAAAAATCGCTGCCCCTGTAAACAAATAGAACGAGGAGGTAATATAAAAGTAATGGATAATGGTATAATAATTTGTGATATATATGAGAAATGCAAGGTTACGTTTTTGTGAGAGTAGATAAAAAAAAAATAGAGTCGTGATAGGTGAGAGGGACTCCGTGTTTTGTTTAGGAATAAGTACATAGAAAAACGAAATAATAAGAAAAACGCGATGACATGGTTAAGTATAAATCATCAGAAAAAAAAGCAGATGTCTTATAAGTAAATTGGGCAAGTTAATAAGTCGTGACAGAAAAACGAGCAAGATATTATGTTTCGTTATAAGTAAATATAAAGAAATATAAAAAAGTATAGATGAGAGGAATGGGTTGTCACGTTTCAGTATAAGTAAAGAGGATTCGAACCTGTGTGAGGGAGAGTTGGGTCCAGTTTGTGGCGTTTATTGATCTGTGGCTCAAGGGAAAGTTGTGTGAGAGAGAGAGAGAGAGAGAGAGAGAGAGAGAGAGAGAGAGTTTTCCTTGTCTGTGTATAGAGTTATGGTCTGTTGAGGGAGCCTGTTCATCTGGCGCCTAGGCAGCGTTTGTTACGGCTCCTGTGATTGGCTGCACCCCTCCCTCACTCACATGTCCGCCGTGACGCTACACACTTGTATGTTCTTCGTCATAGCTCGTCTCTTATTCACGACAGACCACTTTAGTTGGTACCGTTGGACTCAGCAGTAATTGCGCAACTCAGTTATGTTTATCTAAACTCGATAAAATAAAACATAAAGGAAATGTGATGAGTTGAAGTCACAAGACAGCTCCGAAATGTTTATAACACGGTTTACTTATCATCGCTTTTCTCAGCAGTCTTTGAACCAGGGTTGAAATAAATAATTTCATCTCATAGAGCAAAGTCTCCTGAACGCTATGGTGCGATCAGATTATAGATAAATCGTGACATGATCATAACACAGAACGGTTTCTTAGGATGTGTACAGCGACGACGCATGACTGCCCGCTGCCTGGCCGCCGGTCGGCCGCCGCTTGTGGTGAATTAGGCTATTTTTCGTCTCCTTATTTCTTTCCCTGCATTCATCGTCAACAAACGAAAACCCTTATGCATTATCCCAACTACAATAAGAAGAAAATTACTGATGAGTGCCCGACACACACACACACACACACACACACACACACACATATATATATATATATATATATATATATATATATATATATATATATATATATATATATATATATATATATATATATATATATATATATATATATATATATATATATATATATATATATATATATATATATATATATATATATATATATATATATATATATATATATATATATATAACTAATCTATTTTGCGTTCCTTATTTTTTCTATTTGCTTCTTTTCATTAACTTCTATGCTTGTCTTTTTGGTGCTGTTTTTATTCCAATATATAACTAACGAATCTATTTTTCTTTTCTTATATTTTCTAGCTATTTTTTTTCATTAACTTGTATGCTTGTGTTTTTGATACTTTTTTTATTCCAGTCTATAACTAACTAATCTATCCTTTGTTCCTTTTATTTTCTAGTTATTTATTTTATTAACTTGTATGCTTGTCTTTTTGGTGCTTTTCTTATTCCAATTTATAACTGACTAATCTATTCTTCTTTCCATATTTTTCTATTTACTTCTTTTCATTAACTTCTGTGTTCCTTTTTTCTGTACTTTCCTTATTCCAATCTATAACTAACTAATCTATCCGTCGTTCCTTTTATTTTCTTGTTATTTTTTTATTAACTTGTATGCCCGTCTTTTTGGTGCTAATCTTATTCCAATCTATAACTAACTAATCTATTCTTCGTTCCTTATTTTCGAGGTATTTCTTTTATTAACTTCTATGCCGGTGTTTTTTAGTGCTTCTCTTATTCCAATCTATAACTAACTAATCTATTTTTCTTTACTTATATTTTTTCTAGTTATTTCTTTTTATTAGCTTCTACGCTCGTCTTTTTGGTGCTTCTCATATTCCAATCTATAACTAACTAATCTATTCTTTCCTTATTTTTCCAGATATTTCTTTTTATTAATTCGTATGCTCGTCTTTTGGATACTTTTCTTATTCGAATTAATAACTAACTAATCTATTCTTTCCTTAAATTTTCTAGTTATTTCTTTTCATTAACTACCATGCTCGTCTTTTTGGGTTCTTTTCTTATTCCAATTTATAATTAACTAATTTATTTCTCGTTCCTTATATTTTATAGCTAATTCTATTTATTAACTTCTATGCTTGTCATTTTTGGTGCCTTTCTTATTCCAATTTATAACTAACTTATCTATTCTTCTTTCGATATTTTTCTATTTTCTTCTTTTCATTAACTTCTATGCTCGTCTTTTTAGTACTTTTCTTATTTTAATTTATAACTAACTAATCTTTTTCTTTCCTTATATTTTCTTGTTATTTCTTTTAATTGACTTCTATGCCTGTCTTTTTGGGTCTTTTCTAATTCCAATCTATAACTAACTAATCTATTCCTCGTCCCACATTTTTCTTCTTATTTTTTTTTTATTCATTTCTATGCCTATCTTTTTGGTACTTTTCTTATTCCAATTTATAACTAACTAACAGGGTGTATTTTTCGTTCAAATTTTTCCAGGTATTTCTTTGACAGCGATATTAACTGTTATGTACCGTCTTTTTGGTACTTTTCTTATTCCAATTTATAACTAACTAATGTATTTTTCGTTCCTTATTTTTCCAGGTATTTCTTTGTATTAACTGTTATGCTCGTCTTTTTTGGTACTTTTCTTATTCCAATCTATAAGTAACTAATCTGTTTTTCTTCCCTTATATTTTTTCTAGTTATTTCTTTTTATTAACTTGTATGCTTGTCTTTTTTGGTTCTTTTCTTATTCCAACCTATAACTAACTAGTCTGTTCTTTCCTTATTTTCCCAGGTATTTCTTTTCATTAACTTCTATGCTCGTCTTTTTGGGTTCTTTTCTTATTCCAATTTATAACTAACTAATCTATTCCTCGTTCTTTATTTTCTAGTTATTTCTTTTCATTAACTTCTATGCCTGTCTCTTTTGGTACTTTTGTTATTCCAATTTATAACTAACTAATCTATTTTTCTTTCTCTCTATTTTCTAGTTATTTATTTTCATTAACTTTTATGCTTGTCTTTTTAGTGCTCTTCTTATTTCAATTTTTAAGTAATTAATCTATTTTTCGTTCCATATTTTCGAGGTATTTCTTTTATTAACTTCTATGACTCTCTTTCTTAGTTCTTTTCTTGATCCAATTTATAACTAACTTATCTATTCTTCTTTCCTCATTTTTCTAGTTATTTCTTTTTATTAACTTCTATGCTCGTCTTTTTGGTGCTTTTCTTATTCCAATCTACAACTAACTAATCTATTTTTCTTTCGTTATATTCTTCTTGTTTTTATTTTATTCCAATCTATAACTAACCAATCTCTTCTTTCCTTATTTTTCCAGATATATCTTTTTATTAATTCGAATGCTCGTCTTTTGGGTACTTTTCTTATTCAAATCAATAACTAACTAATCTTTTATTTTCTTATATTTTCTAATTATTTCTTTTCATTAACTTCTTTGCTCGTCTTTCTGTGTTCTTTTCTTATTCCAATTTATAACTAATCTATTCCTTGCTCCTTATATTTTCTAGCTATTTCTTTTCATTAACTTGTATGCCTCTCTTTTTTGGTGCTTTTCTTACTCCAATTTATAACTAACTAATCTATTCTTCTTACCATATATTCCTATTTACTTCTTGTCATAAATTTCTATGCTCATTTTTTTAGTACTTTCCTTATTCCAATCTATAACTAACTAATCTATTTTTCTTTTCTTATTTTTCAAGGTATTTATTTTTATTAACTTGTATGCTTGTCTTTTTTGGTGCTTTTCTTATTCCAATTCATAACTTACTAATCTATTATTTTTTCCATATTTTCTATTTACTTCTTTTCATTAACTTTTATGATCGTTTTTTTGGTACTTTTCTTTATTCCAGTCTATAACTAACTAATCTATTCTTCGTTTTATATTTTTCTAGTTATTTCTTTTATTTACCTCTGTACTCGCCTTTTTAGTGTTTTTTCTTATTCCAATCAATATTCCAATTTATAACTAATTAATCTATTCCTCTTTCCTTATATTTTCTAGCTATTTCTTTTTATTTACTTGTATGCTTGTCTTTTTTGGTGCTTTTCTTATTCCAATTTATAACTAACTAATTTATTTTTTCCATTTTTTTCTTTATACTTCTTTTCATTAACTTCTATGCTCGTCTATTTAGTACCTTCCTTATTCCTATCTATAACTAAGTAATCTATCCTGCGTTCCTTTTATTTTCTATTTATTTATTTTATTAACTTGTATGCTCGTGTTTATGGTGTTTTTCTTATTGCAATCTATAACTAACTAATCTATTCTTCATTCTTTATATTTTTTAGTTATTTCTTTTCATTAACCTCTATGCTTGTCTTTTTGGTTCTTTTCTTATCCCAATCTATAACTAACTAATTTATTCTTTCCTTACTCTTCCAGGTATTTCTTTTCATTAACTTCTTTGCTCGTCTTTTTGGTACTTGTCTTATTTCAGTCCATTACTAACTAATCTATTCTTTTTTTCCTTATATATTTCAAGTTATTTCTCTTTATTAACTTCAATGTTTGTCTTTTTGGTGCTTTTCTTATTCTAATCTATAATTAACTAATCTATTATTCGTTCCTTATTTTTTTAGTTATTTCTTTTTAGTAACTTCTATGCTCGTCTTTTTGGTGTTGTTCTTATTCCAATCTATAACTAAATAATAATTTTTTTCCCTATTTTTCAAGGTATTTCTTTCATTAACTTATATGCTCGTCTTTTTGGTACTTTTCTTATTCCAATCTATAACTAATCTATTCTTTGTTCCTTATTTTTCTAGTTATTTATTTTATTAACCTCTGTGCTCGTCTTTTTAGTGCTTTTCTTATTCTAATTTATAACTAACTAATGTATTTTTCTTTCCTTATTTTTTATAGTTATTTCTTTTTATTAACTTGTGTGCTCGTCTTTTTTGGTACTTTTCTTATTCCAATTTATAACAAACTAATCTATTCTTTCCTTGTTTTCCAGATATTTCTTTTTAGTAACCTGTATGCTTGTCTTTTTGGTGTTTTTCTTATTCCAATTTATAACTAACTAACTATTCTTTCCTTATTTTTCCAGGTATTTCTTTTTATTATTTCTGTACTCGTCTTTTTGGTGCTTATTCCAATTTATAATTAACTCATCTATTTTTTCCTTATTTTTCCAGCTATTTCTTTTTATTATTTCTATGCTCGTCTTTTTGGTACTTTTCTTATTCCAATTTATAATTAACTCATCTATTCTTCCCTTATTTTCCAGGTATTTCTTTTCATTAACTTCTATTCCTGTCTTTCTGGTACTTTTCTTATTCCAATTTATAACTAAATAATCTATTCATCGTTCCTTATATTTTCTAGTCATTTCTTTTTATTATCTTGTATGCCTGTCTTTTTGGTGCTGTTCTTATTGCAATCTATAACTAACTAATATATTCTTCGTTCCTTATATTTTCCAGGTATTTATTTTTATTAACTTATATGCTGTCTTTTTGGTGCTGTTCTTATTCCAATCTATAACTAACTAATCTATTCTGCGTTCCTTATTATTCTAGTTTTTTATTTTTTATTAACTTCTATGCATATCTTTTTTAGTGCTTTTCTTATTCCAATTTATAACTAACTAATCAATTTTCCTTTCCTTATATTTTCTAGTTATTTCTTTTAATTAACTTCTATGCTTGTCTTTTTTGGTGCTTCTCTTATTCCAGTTTATAAGTAACTGATCTATTCTTATTTCCATGTTTTTCTATCTTCTTCTTTTTATTAACTTCTATGCTCGTCTTTTTTTGGTACTTTTCTTTATTCCAATCTATAACTAACTAATCTATTCTTCGTTCCTCATTTTTCTAGTTATTTCTTTTCATTAACTTGTATGCTTGTCTTTTTTGGTGCTTTTCTTATTCCATTTATAAGTAACTAATCTATTCTTCTTTCCACATTTTTCTATTTACTTCTTTTCATTAACTTCTATGCTCGTCTTTTTAGTTCTTCGTTCCTTATTTTTCTAATTATTTCTTTTATCAACCTCTGTGCTCGTCTTTTTAGTGCTTTTCTTATTCCAATCTATAACTAACGAATCTATTCTTCGTTCCTTATTTTTCTAGTTATTTCTTTTCATTAACTTTTATGCTCGTCTTTTTGGTGCTTTTCTTATTCCAGTCTATAACTAACTAATCTATTCTTTCCTTCTTTTTCGAGGTATTTCTTTTCATTAACCTCTATGCCTGTCTTTTGGGTACCTTTGTTATTCCAATCTCTAACTAATTAATCTATTCTTCGTTCCTTTTATTTTCTAGTCATTTCTTTTTATTTATTTGTATGCTTGTCTTTTTGGTGCTTTTTCTTATTACAATCTATAACTAACTAATCTATTTTTCTCTCCTTATTTTTTCTAGTTATTTCTTTTCACTAACTTGTATGCTTGTCTATTTTGGTTCTTTTTCTTATTCTAATCGATAACTAACTAATCTATTTTTTCCTTATATTTTCTAGTTATTTTATTTCTTTTCATTAACTTTTATGCTAGTTTTTTGGGTTCTTTTCTTATTGCAATTCATAACCAACTAATTTATTCTTCGTTCCTTATATTTGCTAGCTGTTTCTTTTTATTAACTTGAATGCATGTCATTTTTGGTGCTTTTATTCCGATCTATAACTAAATAATCTATTTTTCTTTCCCTATATATTCTAGTTATTTCTTTTCATTAACTTCTATGCCTGTCTTTTCGGAACTTTTTTTATTCCAATCTATAACTAACTAACCTATTTTTCTTTCTTTATATGTTTTAGTTATTTCTTTTCATTAACTTGTATGCTTGTCTTTTTTGGTTCTTTTTGGTATTTTTCTTATTCCAATCGGTAACTAACTAATCTATTCCTTCCTTATTTTTCCAGGTATTTCTTTTTATTAACTTGTATGCTTCTCTTTTTTGGTTCTTTTCTTATTGCAATTTATAACTAACTAATCTATTCTTTCCTTATTTTTCTATTGACTTCTTTTTATAACCTGTATGCTTGTCTTTTTAGTGCTTTTCTTATTCCAATTTATAAGTAACTAATCTATTCTTCGTTCCTTATTTTTCTAGTTATTTATTTTTATTAACTTCTATGCCTGTCTTTTTTGGTACTTTTCTTATTCCCATTTATAAATAACTAATCTATTCTTTGTTCCTTATATTTTCTAGTCATTTCTTTTCATTAACTTCTATGCTCATCTTTTTGGTGCCTTTCTTATTCCAATCTATTACTAACTAATCTATTCTTCGTTCTTTATATTTTTTAGTTATTTCTTTTCATTAACTTGTATGCTTGTCTTTTTTAGTGCTTTTCTTATTCCAATCTATAACTAACTAATCTATCCTTCGTTCCTTTTATTTTCTAGTTATTTCTTTTATTAACTTGTATCCTCGTCTTTTTGGTGATTTTCTTATTCCCATTTATAACTAACTAATCTATTTTTTTGCTCCTTATTTACTTCTTTTTATTATCTTGTATGCCTGTCTTTTTTGGTTCTTTTTTTATTCCAATTTATAACTAACTATTTTATTCTTTCCTTATTTCTCTATATATTTCTTTTATTAACCTCTGTGCTCGTCTTTTTTGGTTCTTTTCTTATTCTAATTTATAACTAACTACTCTATTCTTCGTTCCTTATTTTTCCTCTCATTTCTTTTCATTAACTTCTATGCTCGTCTTTTTGGTACTTTTCTTATTCCAATTTATAACTAACTAATCTATTTTTCTGTCCTTATATTTTCTAGTTATTTCTTTTAATTAACTTTTATGCTTGTTTTTTTGGTTCTTTTCTTATTCCAATCTATAACTAACTAATCTATTCCACGTCCCATATTTTTCTTCTTATTTCTCTTAATTAACTTCTGTGCCTTTCTTTTTGGTACTTTTGTTATTCTAATTTATAACTAACTAATCTATTCTAGGTTCCTTATTTTTCCAGGTATTTCTTTTCTTTAACTTGTATGCTTGTCTTTTTTGTGCCTTTCTTATTCCAATCTATAATTAATTAATCTATTCTGCGTTCCTTATTTTTCTTCTTATTTCTTTTTATTAACTTTTATGCCTGTCTTTTTTAGTGCTTTTCTTATTCCAATCTATAACTAACTATTTTATTCTTTCCTTATTTTCCCAGGTATTTCTTTTTATTAACTTCTATGCTCGTCTTTTTTGGTACTTTTCTTTATCCAATCTATAACTAAGTAATCTATCATTCGTTCCTTTTATTTTCTAGTTATTTATTTTTATTAACTTGTATTGTCGTCTTTTTGGTGCTTTTCTTATTCCAGTCTATAACTAACTAATCTATTCATCGTTCTTTACATTTTTAGTTATTTATTTTCATCAACTTTTATGCTTGTCTTTTTTGGTGCTTTTCTTATTCCAATCAATAACCAACTAATCTATCCTTCGTCCCTTATTTTTCTAGTTATTTCTTTTTATTAACCTGTATGCTTGTCTTCTTTAGTGCTTTTCTTATTCCAATTTATAACTAATTAATCTACACATTCCTTATTTTCCCAGGTATTTCTTTTCATTAACTTCTATTCCTCGTTCTTTATTTTCTAGTTATTTCTTTGTATTAACTTCTACGCTTGTCTTTTTTGGTTCTTTTCTTATTTCAATCTATAACTAACTAATGTATCCTTCGTCCCTTATTTTTCTAGTTATTATTTAATTTCATTCAATCTATTCTTCGTTCCTTATTTTCGAGGGATTTCTCATATAAACTTTTATGCCTGTCTTTTTTAGTGCTTTTCTTATTTCAATTTATAACTAACTAATCCATTCTTTTTTCCCTATTTTTCTTGTTATTTCTTTTTATTAACTTCTATGCTCGTCTTTTTTGGTACTTTTCTTATTCCAATCTATAACTAACTAATCTATTCCTTGTTCCTTATATTTTCTAGGTATTTATTTTTATTAACTTGTATGCCTGTCCTTTTTTATACTTTTTTATTCCAATTTATAACTAACTAATCTATTCTTATTTCCATATTTTTCTATTTATTCCTTTTCATTAACTTTTATGCTCGTTTTTTTAGAACTTTCTTTGTTCCAATCTATACCTAATTAATCTATTCTTCGTTCCTTATTTTTCTAATTATTTTTTTATTAACCTCTGTGCTCGTTTTTGTTTGTTAATTTCTTATTCCAAATTATAACTAACTAATCTTTTTTACTTTCCTTATTTTTCCAGGTATTTCTTATTATTGACTTATATGCTTGTCTCTTTTGTTGCTATTCGTATTCCAATTTATAACTAACTAATCTATTCTTCGTTCCATATTTTCTAGTTATTTCTTTTCATTAACTTCTATGCTCGTCTTTTTGGTACTTTTATTATTTCAAACTATAACTAACTAATCTATTCTTCCCTAATTTTTCCAGGTTTTTCTTTTCGTTAACTTCTATGCCTGTCCTTTTGGGATTCTTCTTATTCCAATTTATAACTTAGTATTCTATTCTTCGTTCTAAATTTTCTAGTCATTTCTTTTTATTAACATGTATGCTTGTCTTTTTTAGTGCTTTTCTTATTCCAATTTAGATTGGAAAAAGAACAGCACCAAAAAAACAGGCATAGCAGTTAATGAAAAGAAATACCTTGAAAAATAAGGGAAGAATAGATTAGTTAGTTATAAATTGGAATAAGAAAAGCACCAAAAAGACGAGCATAGAAATAATAAAAAGAAATACCTGGAAAAATAAGGAAGGAATAGATTAGTTAGTTATAAATTTGAATAAGAAAAGAACCAAAAAATACAGGCATACAAGTTAATAAAAACAAATAAATAGAAATATAAGGAGCAAAAAATAGATTAGTTAGTCATAGATTGGAATAAGAAAAGTACCAAAAAGACAGGCATAGAAGTTAATAAAAAGAAATACCTGGAAAAATAAGTATCGAATAGATTAGTTAGTTATAGATTGGAATAAGAAAAGTAGCAAAAAGACGAGCATACAAGTTAATAAAACAAATACCTCGAAAATAAGGAACAAAGAATATATTAGTTAGTTATAAATTGGAATAAGAAAAGTACCAAAAAGATGAGCATACAAGTTAATAAAAAGAAATACCTGGAAGAATAAGGAACGAAGGTGAGATTAGTTAGTTATAAATTAGAATAAGAAATGAACTAAAAAGACGAGCATAGAAATAATAAAAAGAAATACCTGGAAAAATAAGGAAGGAATAGATTAGTTAGTTATGAATTGGAATAAGAAAAGAACCAAAAAGACAGTCAAACAAGTTAATAAAAACAAATAGATAAAAAAATGAGGAGCAAAAAAATGATTAGTTAGTTATAAAATGGAATAAGAACCGCTCCAAAGAGACAAGCATAGAAGTTAATAAAAAAACAATAAAAAGATAAATAAGGAACGAAGAATAGATTAGTTAGTTATAGACTGGAATAAGAAAAGCACCAAAATGACGAGCATAGAAGTTAATGAAAAGAAATTACTAGAAAATATGAGGAAAGAAAAGATTAGTTAGTTATTGATTGGAATAAGAAAAAAATACCCAAAAGACGAGCATAGGAATTGATAAAAAGAAGTATCTGGAAAAATAAGGAAAGAATAGACTAGTTAGTTATAGATTGGAATAAGAAAAGTACCAAAAAGACAGGCATATAAGTTAATGAAAAGAAATACATGGAAAAATAAGGGAAGAATAGATTTGTTAGTTATAAATTGGAATAAGGAAAGCACCAAAAAGACGAGCATACAAATAATAAAAAGAAATACCTGGAAAAACAAAAGAAGGAATAGATTAGTTAGTTATAAATTGGAATAAAAAAGCACTAAAAAAGACAGGCATAGAAGTTAATGAAAAGAAATAACTAGAATATATAATGAAAGAAAAATAGATTAGTTAATTATAGACTGGAATAAGAAAAGCACCAAAAATGACAAGCATTCAAGTTAATAAAAATAAATAGCTAAAAAATATAAGGAACGAAGAATAGATTAGTTAGTTATAAATTACAATAATAAAGAACCCAAAAAGACGAGCATAGAAGTTAATAAAAATAAATAACTAGAAAATAAAATAAAAGAATAGATTGGTTAGTTATTGATTGGAATAAGAAAAGTACCCAAAAGACGAGCATACGAATTAATGAAAAGAAATATCTGGAAAAATATGGAAATAATAGATTAGTTAGTTATAGATTGGAATAAGAGAAGCACCAAAAAGACGAGCATAGAGGTTAATAAAAAGAAATAACTAGGAAAATAAGGAAAGAAGAATAGATGAGTTAGTTATAAATTGGAATAAGAAAAGATGCAAAAAAGACAAGCATAGAAGTTAATGAAAAGAAATAACTAGAAAATATAAAGAAAGAAAAATGGATTAGTTAGTTATAAACTGGAATAAGAAAACTTCCAAAAAAGACAGGCATATAATTTAATGAAAAGAAATAACTAGAAAATAAAGAACGAGTAATAGATTAGTTAGTTATAAATTGAAATAAGAAAAGAACCCAAAAAGACGAGCATAGAAGTTAATGAAGAGAAATACCTGGGAAAATAAGGAAAGAATAGATTAGTTAGTTATAAATTGGAATAAGAAAAGCTGTAAAGAAGACAAGCATACAAGTTAATAAAAAGAAATAACTAGAAAATAAAGAACGAAGGATAGATTAGTTAGTTATAGATTGGAATAAGAAAAGCGCCATTAAAGACAAGCATAAAAGTTAATGAAAAGAAATAACTAAGAAATATAAAAAACGAAGAATAGATTAGTTAGTTATAGATTGGAATAAGAAAAACACCAAAAAGACGCGCATACAAAAGAAATAAATTGAAAATAAAAGGACCGAAGGATAGGAACCAAAAAAGACAAGCATACAAGTTAATAAAAAATAAATAAGAAGAAAATTAAGAAATGCAGAATAGATTAGTTAGTTATAGATTCGAATAAGAAAAGCACAAAAAAGACAGTACACAAGTTAATAAAAAAAGAAATACCTGTAAAATATAAGGAACGAATAGATTAGTTAGTTATTGATTGGAATAAGAAAAGCACAAAAAAAGACGAGCATACAAGTTAATAAAAGAAATAACTAGAAAATAAAAGGAACAAAGGATAGATTAGTTAGTTATAGATTGGAATAAGGAAAGTACTAAAAAGACAAGCTTAAAAGTTAGTAAGAAGAAGTAAATAGAAAAATATGGAAAGAAAATTAGATTAGTTAGTTATAGATTTTAATACGAAAAGAACCAAAAAGACAGCATACAAGTTAATGAAAAGAAATACCTGGAAAATATATGGAAAGAAGAACAGATTAGTTAGTTATGAATTGGAATAAAAAAGCACCAAAAAAGACAAGCATACTAGTTAATAAAGATAAATAGCTAGAAAATATAAGGAACGAGGAATTAGGTATTAATGAATTGGAATAAGAAAAGAACCAAAAAAAAAAAAAACGAGCATAGAAGTTAATGAAAAGAAATAACTAGAAAATATAGGGAAAGAAAAATAGATTAGTTAGTTATAGATCGGAATAAGAAAAGTATCCAAAAGACGGGCATACGAATTAATAAAAAGCGTCTGGAAAAATAAGGAGAGAATAGATTAGTTATTTATAGATTGGAATAAGAAAAAGCTCCAAAATAAGACAAGCATACAAGTTAATGAAAAGAAATAAATAGAAAAATAAGGAATGAAAAATAGATTAGTTAGTTATAGATTGGAATAAGAAAAGAAGCGAAAAAGACAAGCATAGAAGTTAATGAAAAGAAATAACTAGAAAATATAAAGAAAGAAAAATGGATTAGTTAGTTATAAATTGGAATAAGAAAACTTCCAAAAAAGACAGGCATAGAATTTAATGAAAAGAAACAACTAGAAAATAAAGAACGAGTAATAGATTAGTTAATTATAAATTGGAATAAGAAAAGAACCCAAAAAGACGAGCATAGAAGTTAATGAAGAGAAATACCTGGGGAAATAAGGAAAGAATAGATTAGTTAGTTATAAATTGGAATTAGAAAGCTGTAAAGAAGACAAGCATACAAGTTAATAAAAAGAAATAACTAGAAAATAAAGAACGAAGGATAGATTAGTTAGTTATAGATTGGAATAAGAAAAGCACCATTAAAGACAAGCATAAAAGTTAATGAAAAGAAATAATTAAGAAATATAAAAAACGAAGAATAGATTAGTTAGTTATAGCTTGGAATAAGAAAAACACCAAAAAGACGCGCATACAAAAGAAATAAATTGAAAATAAAAGGACCGAAGGATAGGAACCAAAAAAGACAAGCATACAAGTTAATAAAAAATAAATAAGAAGAAAATTAAGAAATGCAGAATAGATTAGTTAGTTATAGATTCGAATAAGAAAAGCACAAAAAAGACAGTACACAAGTTAATAAAAAAAGAAATTGGAAGAAAAATAAGGAACGCAGAACAGATTAGTTAGTTATAGATTCGAATAAGAAAAGCACAAAAAAGACAGTACACAAGTTAATAAAAAAAGAAATAGGAAGAAAAATAAGGAACGCAGAACAGATTAGTTAGTTATAGATTCGAATAAGAAAAGCACAAAAAAAGACAGCATACAAGTTAATAAAAAGAAATACCTGTAAAATATAAGGAACGAATAGATTAGTTAGTTATAGATTGGAATAAGAAAAGCACAAAAAAAGACGAGCATACAAGTTAATAAAAGAAATAGCTAGAAAATAAAAGGAATAAAGGATAAATTAGTTAGTTATAGATTGGAATAAGGAAAGTACTAAAAAGACAAGCTTAAAAGTTAGTAAGAAGAAGTAAATAGAAAAATATGGAAAGAAAATTAGATTAGTTAGTTATAGATTTTAATTAGAAAAGAACCAAAAAGACAGCATACAAGTTAATGAAAAGAAATACCTGGAAAATATATGGAAAGAACAGATTAGTTAGTTATGAATTGGAATAAAAAAGCACCAAAAAAGACAAGCATACAAGTTAATAAAGATAAATAGCTAGAAAATATAAGGAACGAGGAATTAGTTATTTATGAATTGGAATAAGAAAAGAACCAAAAAAAAAAACGAGCATAGAAGTTAATGAAAAGAAATAACTAGAAAATATAAGGAAAGAAAAATAGATTAGTTAGTTGTAGATCGGAATAAGAAAAGTATCCAAAAGACGAGCATACGAATTAATAAAAAGAAGCATCTGGAAAAATAAGGAGAGAATAGATTAGTTATTTATAGATTGGAATAAGAAAAAGCTCCAAAATAAGACAAGCATACAAGTTAATGAAAAGAAATAAATAGAAAAATAAGGAATGAAGGATAGATTAGTTAGTTATAGATTGCTATAAGAACAGCACCAAAAAGACAAGCAGTGAAGTTAACAAAATGAAATAACTAGAAAAAAATATAAGGAAAGAAAAACAGATTAGTTACTTATAGATTGGAATAAGAAGATTACCGAAAAAGACGAGCATTGGAGTTAATAAAAAGAAATACCTGGAAAAATAAGGAAAGAAGAATAGATTAGTTAGATTATAAATTAGAATAAGAAAAGCACTAAAAAAGACAGGCATACAAGTTAAGAACAGAAATACCTCGAAAATAAGGAACGAAGAATAGATTAGTTATAACTAACTAAACTATTCTTCGTTCCTTATTTTTCTAGTTATTTCTTTTTACTAACTTCTATGCTCGTTTTTTAGGTGCTTTTCTTATTCCAATCGATGACTAAAAAATCTATTCTTCCCTTATCTCTCCAGGTATTTCTTTTTATTAACTTGTATGCTCCTTTTTGGTACTTTTCTTATTCCAATCTATAACTAACTAATCTATTCTTCCCTTATTTTTCTAGTTATTTATTTTCATTAACTTCTGTGCCTGTCTTTTTCGTACTTTTCTTATTCCAATCTATAACTAACTAATCTATTTTTTTCCCTGATGTTTTCTAGTTATTTCTTTTCATTAACGTCTATGGCTGTCTCTTTGGTACTTTTCTTATATCAATGTATAACTAACTAATCTGTTGCTCGTTCCTTATATTTTCTAGCTATATATTTTTTTTAACTTGTATGTTTGTCTTTTTTGGTGCTTTTATTATTCCAATTTATAACTAACTAATATATTCTTTCCTTATTTTTGTATTTTCTTCTTTTCATTAACTTCTATGCTCGTCTTTTTTGCACTTTTCTTCATTCCAATCTATAAATAACTAGTCTATTCTTCGTTCGTTTATTCTAGTTATTTCTTTTATTAACCTCTGTGCTCGTCTTTTTAGTGCTTTTCTTATTCCAATTTATAACTAACTAATTTATTCTGCGTTCCTTATATTTTCTAGTTATTTCTTTTATTAACTTCTATGCTTGTTATTTTTTGGTTCTTTTCTTATTCCAATCTATAACTCAGTTAGTTATAGATTGCAATAAGAACAGCACCAAAAACACAAGCATACAAGTTAATAAAAAGAGATGACTAGAAAATAATATAAGGAACGATAAATATATTTCTTAATTATAAATGGTATAAGAAAGGTACAGAAAAACTTTCACAAAAATAATAAAAAGAAATACCTGGAAAAATAAGGAAGGAATAGATTAGTTAGTTATCAATTATAATAAGAAAAGAACCAGAAATGACAAGCATACAAAATAATAAACAGAAGTAAATAGATGAAATTAAGGAGCAAAAAATAGATTAATTATTTATAGATTGGAACAATGAAAGAACCAAAAAGTTAATAAAAGAAATACCTTGAAAATAAGGAACAAAGAATAGATTAATTACTTATAAATTAGGATAAAAAAAGCACTAAAAAAGACAAGCATATAAGTTAATGAAAAGAAATAACTAGAAAAATAAGGAACGAAGGACAGATTAGTTAGTTATAAATTAGTATAAAAAGCACTAAAAAAGACCAGCATACAAGTTAATGAAAAGAAATAACTAGAAAAATAAGGAACGAAGGATAAATTAGTTAGTTATAGATTGGAATAAGAAAAGAACCAAAAAAGACAAGCCTACAAGTTAATAAAAAGAAATAACTAGAAAAATATAAGGAAAGAAAAATAGATTAGTTACTTATAGATTGTAATAAGAAAAGTGCCAAAAAAGACGAGCATAAAGTTAATAAAAAGAAATACCTGGAAATATAAGGAAAGAGGAATAGATTAGTTAGTTACAAATTGGAATAAGAAAAGCACTAAAAAAGACAGGGATAGAAGTTAATGGAAAGAAATAAGAAGAAAAAAAGGAACGCAGAATAGATAAGTTAGTTATAATTTGGAATAAGAAAAGCACAAAAAAGACAAGCGTAGAAGTTAATGAAATGAAATAACTAAAAAAATAAGGAACGAAGAATAGATTAGTTAGCTATAAATTGGAATAAGAAAAGTACCAAAAAGACGAGCATAGACGTTAATACAAGAAATAACTAGAAAAATAAGGAAAGAAGAATAGATTAGTCAGTTATAAATTGGAATAAGAACAGCACCAAAAAAGACAGGCATAGAAGTTGATAAAAATAAATAAGTAGAAAATTAAGGAACGAAGAATAGATTAGTTAGTTATAGATTGCAATAAGAAAAGCACCAAAAAAGGCAAACATACAAAATAATAAAAAGAAGTAAATCGAAAAAAATAAGGAGCAAAAAATAGATTAATTATTTATAGATTGGAATAAGCAAAGAACCAAAAAAGACAAGCATAGAAGTTGATAAAAGAAATACCTCGAAAATAAGGAACGAAGAATAGATTAGTTACTTAATAAATTGGAATAGGAAAAGCACAAAGAAGACAAGCATAGAAGTTAATGAAAAGAAATAAAGAGAAAAATAAGGAACGTAGAATGGATTAGTTAGTTATAGATTGGAATAAGAAAAGCACCAAAAAGACGAGCATAGAAATTAATAAAAGAAATAACTAGACAAATCAGGAAAGAAGAATAGATTAGTTAGTTATAGATTGGAATAAGAACACCACCAAAACAGACTGGCATAGAAGTTAATAAAAAGAAATAAGTACAAAATATGGAAAGAAGAATAGATTAGTTAGTTATAAATTGGAATAAGAAAAGCATTAAAAAGACGAGCACAAAGGTTAATAAAAGAAATAGCTAGAAAAATAAGGAACGAAGAATAGATTAGTTAGTTATAGATTGGAATAAGAAAAGTACCAAAAAGACAAGCATACAAGTTAATAAAAAGAAATACCTTGAAAAATAGGAAAGAATAGATTAGTTAGGTATAGATTGGAATAAGAAAAGTACCAAAAAGACGAGCATAAAAGTTGATAAAAAGAAATAACTAGAAAATATAAGGAAAGAAAAATAGATTATTTAGTCATAGATTGGAATAAGAAAAGTACCAAAAAGACGAGCATAGAAGTTAATGAAAATAAGTAAATAGAAAAATATGAAAAGCCCCAAAAAGACAAGCATAGAAGTTAATTAAAAGAAATAGCTAGTAAATATAAGGAAAGAAAAATAGATTAGTTACTTATAAATTAGAATAAGAAAAGCACTAAAAAAGACAAGCATACTAGTTAATGAAAAGAAATAACTAGAAAATAAGGAACGAAGAATAGATTAGTTAGTTTCAGATTGGAATAAGAAAAGAACCAAAAGACGAGCTTAGAAGTTAATTAAAAGAAATAACTAGAAAATATAAGGAAAGAAAAATTGATTAGTTAGTTATAAACTGGAATAAGAAAAGCACTAAAAAAGACGGGCGTAGAAGTTAATAAAAATAAACTAGAAAAATAAGGAACGCAGAATAAATTATAGATTGGAATAAGAAAAGCACAAAAAAGACAGCCTACAAGTTAATAAAAAGAAATACCTGGTAAATATAAGGAACGAAGAATAGATTAGTTAGTTATACATTGCAATAAGAACAGCACCATAAAGACAGGCATACAAGTTAATAAAAAGAAATGACATGAAAATATAAGGAACGAAGAATAGATTACTTAATTATAAATTGGAATAAGAAACGTACCAAAAAGACAAGAATAGAAGTTAATGAAAAGAAATACATTGATAAATAAGGGAAGAATAGATGAGTTAGTTATAAATTGGAATAAGAGAAGCACCAAAAAGACGAGCATATAAATAATAAAAAAAATACCTGGATAAATAAGGAAAGAATAGTTTAGTTAGTTATAAATTGGAATAAGAAAAGTACCAAAAAGACAGGCATAGAAGTTTATAAAAAGAAATACCTGGAAAACTAAGGAACGCAGAATAGATTAGTTAGTTATAGATTGCAATAAGAACAGCACAAAAGAGACAGCATACAAGTTAATAAAAAGAAATGACTACAAAATATAAAGAACGAGGAATAGATTAATTAGTTTTAAATTGGAACAAGAAAAGTCCCAAAAAGACGAGCATAGAAGTTAATGAAAAGAAATACCTGGATAGGTAAGGAAATAATAGATTTGTTAGTTATATATTGGAATAAGAAAAGAACCCAAAAGACAAGCAATAGATTAGTTAGTTATAGATTGGAATAAGAAAAGCACCAAAAAGACGAGCATACAAGTTAATAAAATAAATAACTAGAAAATAAAAGGAACGCAGGATAGATTACTTAGTTATAGATTGGAATAAGGAAGGTACTAAAAAGACGAGTATAGAAGTTAATGAAAAGAAGTATATAGAAAAATATGGAAAGAAGAGTAGATTAGTTAGTTAGTTAATAAAAAGAAATAGCTAGAAAATATAAGGAAAGAGGAATCGATTAATTAGTTATAAATTGGAATAAGAAAAGAACCCAAGGAGACAAGGATAAAAATTAATGAAAAGAAATAACTAGAAAAAATAAGGAAAGAATACATTAGTTAGTTATTGATTGGAATAAGAAAAGCACTAAAAAGACGAGCACAGAGGTTAATAAAAGAAATAACTATAAAAATATGGAAAGAAGAATAGATTAGTTAATTATAAATTGGAATAAGAAAAGCACAAAAAAGATAAGTTAATAAAAATCAATACCTAGAAAAATACGGAAAGAAAAATAGATTAGTTAGTTTTATTTGGATTAAGAAGAGAACAATAGAGCATAGAGGTTAATAAAAAAATAATTAGAAAAATAAGAAACGAAGAATAGATTAGTTAGTTATGGATTGGAATAAGGAAAGTTCTAAAAAAACGAGCATAGATGTTAATGAAAAGAAATAAATAGAAAAATATGGAAAGAAGAATAGATTAGTTATAAATTGGAATAAGAAAAGAACACAAAAAGACGAGCATAGAAGTTAATGAAAAGAAATATCTAGAAAATATAAGAAAAGAATAGATTAGTTAGATATTGAATGGAATAAGGAAAGTACCCAAAAGACGAGCATACGAAGTTAATAAAAAGAAATATCTAGAAAAATAAGGAAAGAATAGATTAGTTAGTTATAGATTGGAATAAGAGAAGCACCAAAAAGACAAGTATAGACGTTAATAAAAAGAAATAACTAGAAAAATATAAGGAAAGAAAAATAGATTAGTTAGTTATAGATTGGAATAAAAAAAGGACCAAAAAAGATGAGCATAGAAGTTAATAAAAGAAATAACTGGAAAAATAAGGAAAGTAGAATAGATAAGTAAGTTATAAATTTGAATAAGAAAAGTACTAAAAAAGAGTGGCATAGAAGTTAATAAAAGAAATACCTCGAAAATATGGAACGAAGAATAGATTAGTTACTTATAAACTGAAATATGAATAGCACTAAAAAAGACAAGCATACAAGTTAATGAAAAGAAATAACTAGAAAAATAAGGAACGAAGGATACATTAGTTAGTTATAGACTGGAATAAAAAAAGAAACAAAAAAGACAAGCATAGAAGTAAATGAAAATAAATAACTAGAAAATATTGAGAAAGAAAAATAGATTACTTAGTGATAAATTGGAATAAAAAAAAAGTACCAAAAAAGACAGGCAGAGAAGTTAATGAAAAGAAATAACTTGAAAATAAAGAACGAGGAATAGATTAGTTAGTTATAAATTGGAATAAGAAAAACTAAACAAAAAGACGAGCATAGAAGTTAATGAAAAGAAATAACTATAAAATATAAGGAAAGAATAGATTAGTTAGCTATTGATTGGAATAAGAAAAGTACCCAAAAGACGAGCATACGAATGAATAAAAAGAAGTATCTGGAAAAATAAGAAATGAATAGATTAGTTAGTTATAGATTGGAATAAGAGAAGCACCAAAAAGACGAGCATAGAAGTTAATAAAAATAAATAACTAGAAAAATATAAGGAAAGAAAAATAGATTAGTTAGCTATAGATTGGAATAAGAGAAACACTGAAAAAGACAGGCGTAGAAGTTAATAAAAGAAATACCTCGAAAATAAGGAACGAAGAATAGGTTAGTTAGTTATTGATTGAAATAAGAAAAGCACCAAAAAGACGAGCATACAAGTTGATAAAAAGAAATATTTAGATAATGTAAGGAACGAGGAATAGATTAGTTAGTTATAGATTGGAATAAGAAAAGAACCAAAAAGACAACCATAGAAGATAATAAAAAGAAATAACTAGAAAATATAAGGAAAGAAAAATAGATTATTTAGTCATAGATTGGAATAAGAAAAGTACCAAAAAGACGAGCATAGAAGTTAATGAAAATAAGTAAATAGAAAAATATGAAAAGCCCCAAAAAGACAAGCATAGAAGTTAATTAAAAGAAATAACTAGTAAATATAAGGAAAGAAAAATAGATTAGTTACTTATAAATTAGAATAAGAAAAGCACTAAAAAAGACAAGCATACTAGTTAATGAAAAGAAATAACTAGAAAATAAGGAACGAAGAATAGATTAGTTAGTTGCAGATTGGAATAAAGAAAAGAACCAAAAAGACGAGCATAGAAATTAATGAAAAGAAGTAAATAGAAAAATATGGAAAGAAGAATAGATGAGTTACTTATAAATTGGAATAAGAAAAGCACCAAAAAAGAAAAGCTTAGAAGTTAATTAAAAGAAATAACTAGAAAATATAAGGAAAGAAAAATTGATTAGTTAGTTATAAACTGGAATAAGAAAAGCACTAAAAAAGACAGGCGTAGAAGTTAATAAAAATAAACTAGAAAAATAAGGAACGCAGAATAAATTATAGATTGGAATAAGAAAAGCACAAAAAAGACAGCCTACAAGTTAATAAAAAGAAATACCTGGTAAATATAAGGAACGAAGAATAGATTAGTTAGTTATACATTGCAATAAGAACAGCACCAAAAAGACAAGCATACAAGTTAATAAAAAGAAATGACATGAAAATATAAGGAACGAAGAATAGATTACTTAATTATAAATTGGAATAAGAAACGTACCAAAAGACAAGAATAGAAGTTAATGAAAAGAAATACATTGATAAATAAGGGAAGAATAGATGAGTTAGTTATAAATTGGAATAAGAGAAGCACC
The DNA here is from genome assembly GCF_024679095.1 of Eriocheir sinensis. NCBI lineage: Eukaryota > Metazoa > Arthropoda > Malacostraca > Decapoda > Varunidae > Eriocheir > Eriocheir sinensis. The sequence goes on from NC_066538.1 coordinate 3,089,765, forward strand.
AAAAAGACGAGCATAGAAATAATAAAAAAAATACCTGGATAAATAAGGAAAGAATAGTTTAGTTAGTTATAAATTGGAATAAGAAAAGTACCAAAAAGACAGGCATAGAAGTTTATAAAAAGAAATACCTGGAAAACTAAGGAACGCAGAATAGATTAGTCAGTTATAAATTGCAATAAGAACAGCACAAAAGAGACAGCATACAAGTTAATAAAAAGAAATGACTACAAAATATAAGGAACGAGGAATAGATTAATTAGTTTTAAATTGGAACAAGAAAAGTCCCAAAAAGACGAGCATAGAAGTTAATGAAAAGAAATAATTGGATAGGTAAGGAAATAATAGATTAGTTAGTTATATATTGGAATAAGAAAAGAACCAAAAAGTCAAGCAATAGATTAGTTAGTTATAGATTGGAATAAGAAAAGCACCAAAAAGACGAGCATACAAGTTAATAAAATAAATAACTAGAAAATAAAAGGAACGCAGGATAGATTACTTAGTTATAGATTGGAATAAGGAAGGTACTAAAAAGACGAGTATAGAAGTTAATGAAAAGAAGTATATAGAAAAATATGAAAAGAAGAGTAGATTAGTTAGTTAGTTAATAAAAAGAAATAGCTAGAAAATATAAGGAAAGAGGAATAGATTAATTAGTTATAAATTGGAATACGAAATGAACCCAAGGAGACAAGGATAGAAGTTAATGAAAAGAAATAACTAGAAAAAATAAGGAAAGAATACATTAGTTAGTTATTGATTGGAATAAGAAAAGCACTAAAAAGACGAGCACAGAGGTTAATAAAAGAAATAACTATAAAAATAAGGAACGAAGAGTAGATTAGTTAGTTATAAATTGGAATAAGAATAGCACCAAAAAAGACAAGCATACTAGTTAATAAAAAGAAATACCTGGAAAAATAAGGAAAGAAAAATAGAATAGTTAGTTATAATTTGGAATATGAAAAGAACCAAAAAGACGAGCATAGAGGTTAATAAAAAAAATAATTAGAAAAATAAGAAACGAAGAATAGATTAGTTAGTTATAGATTGGAATAAGGAAAGTACTAAAAAAGGAGCATAGAAGTTAATGAAAAGAAGTAAATATAAAAATATGGAAAGAAGAATAGATTAGTTATAAATTGGAATAAGAAAAGAACACAAAAAGACGAGCATAGAAGTTAATGAAAAGAAATATCTAGAAAATATAAGAAAAGAATAGATTAGTTAGATATTGAATGGAATAAGGAAAGTACCCAAAAGACGAGCATACGAAGTTAATAAAAAGAAATATCTAGAAAAATAAGGAAAGAATAGATTAGTTAGTTATAGATTGGAATAAGAGAAGCACCAAAAAGACAAGTATAGAAGTTGATAAAAAGAAATAACTAAAAAAATATAAGGAAAGATAAATATATTAGTTAGTTATAGATTGGAATAAAAAAATTCCAAAAAAGATGAGCATTGTAGTTAATAAAAAGAAATAACTAGAAAAATAAGGAAAGAAGAATAGATAAGTTAGTTATAAATTTGAATAAGAAAAGCACTAAAAAAGAGTGGCATAGAAGTTAATAAAAGAAATACCTCGAAATATGGAACGAAGAATAGATTAGTTTCTTATAAACTGAAAAATGAATAGCACTAAAAAAGCCAAGCATACAAGTTAATGAAAAGAAATAACTAGAAAAATAAGAATCGAAGGATACATTAGTTAGTTATAGACTGGAATAAAAAAAAGAAACAAAAAAGACAAGCATAGAAGTTAATGAAAAGAAATAACTAGAAAATATTGAGAAAGAAAAATAGATTAGTTAGTTATAAATTGGAATAAGAAAAGTACCAAAAAAGACAGGCATAGAATTTAATGAAAAGAAATAACTTGAAAATAAAGAACGAGGAATAGATTAGTTATAAATTGGAATAAGAAAAACTAAACAAAAAGACGAGCATAGAAGTTAATGAAAAGAAATAACTAGAAATATAAGGAAAGAATAGATTAGTTAGTTATTGATTGGAATAAGAAACGTACCCAAAAGACGATCATACGAATTGATAAAAAGAAATATCTGGAAAAATAAGAAATGAATAGATTAGTTAGTTATAGATTGGAATAAGAGAAGCACCAAAAAGACGAGCATAGAAGTTAATAAAAATAAATAACTAGAAAAATATAAGGAAAGAAAAATAGATTAGTTAGTTATAGATTGGAATAAGAGAAACACTGAAAAAGACAGGCGTAGAAGTAATAAAAGAAATACCTCGAAAATAAGGAACGAAGAATAGGTTAGTTAGTTATTGATTGGAATAAGAATAGCACCAAAAAGACGAGCATACAAGTTAATAAAAAATAACTAGAAAATCAAAGGAACGAAGAATAGATTGGTTAGTTATAGATTGGAATAAGGAAAGTACTGAAAAGACGAGCATAGAAGTTAATGAAAAGAAGTAAATAGAAAAATATGGAAAGAAGAATAGATTAGTTAGTTATAAATTGGAATAAGAAAAGCAGCAAAAAGACGAGCATCCAAGTTAATAAAAGCAATAACTAGAAAATAAAAGGAACGAAGGGTAGATTAGTTAGTTATAGTTTGGAATAAGAAAAGTACCAAAAAGACAAGCATACAAGTTAATGAAAAGAAATAACTAGAAAATATAAGGAAA
>NC_066538.1:3097425-3144925 GCF_024679095.1 Eriocheir sinensis
AGAGGAAAAGGGAGTGAGAGGAATGGAAGAAAAGGGGACGGAAAGAAAGGTAAAGAAAAGAAAAGAGAAAAGAAAGGAAAAAAATTGGGATGAAAAGGCGAAGAAGCGAAAGGAATAGGATAGGAAGAAGAGGAATGAAGGAAAAGGGGATGGAAAGAAAAGAAGAGAAAAGGGAAAGGAAGAAGATTGGGATGAAACGGCGAAGCAAAAGGAATAGGATAGGAAGAAGGGGAGGGAAGAAAATGAAGGAATGGCAGGTGAGGAAAAGAATGAGAAGGAAAGGGAAATGAAGGGAGATAAAGGGGATAAGGGAAGAAGGGACGCTAAAAGAGGAAAAGGGATAAAAGAAAATGGAAGCAAAAAGGGGAAACTATGATAGACGGGTCAGGAAATGAGACGCGTTTTCCTTCTTTTTCTCTTTTTTTTTCTTCATATGTGCGAGCGATGACGTGTGTGCGGGAGGGAGATGTCTGTCTATGCCTGTCTGTCTGTCTGTCTGTTCTGTCTGTCTGTAGCGAACAAGTTTCTATATTGTGTGACATGTTTTATACTTGTAATATTTAAAACTCTTATGATAACAATTTTTTCCACTACAATTCTCTTCCTTTTGTATCCTATTTTTTTGTGATAAAGGAAAAAAGAATGTAAGCAAAAAAAAACACACAAAAAAAAGCCCGTGAAAAGAAAGAAGTAAAAGAGAAAGAGAAAATTGTGAAACAGACAGACAGAAAGACAGATAGACCGAAATAAATAGATAGTTAATTAATTCAACTCAAATATAAATATCAGACACAAGAAAAGAGGAAAAACAGAAGAAATAAAGGAAGAAGAAGAAGAAGAAGAAAAAGGCGAAGAAGAAAAAGTAAAGGAAGAAAAACAAGACCATAAAAAAGAGAAGAAGAAGAAGAAAAGAAAGAAAAAGAAGAAAAAGACGAAGAAGAAGAAAAAGTAAAGGAAGAAGAACAACAGGACCATTAAAAAGAGGAAGAAGAAGAAGAAGAAGAAGAAGAAGAGGAAGAAAAAGAAGAAAAAGACGAAGAAGAAAAGTTAAGAAAGAAGAAACAAGAAGACCATTAAAAAGAGGAAGAAGAAGAAGAAGACAACAAAAAGAGACGTAATCAACTTCACTCCTCTTAGTTCGGTTTCCCTTCTGAGTCATCGAAATTAAAAAGCCTTCGTGTCTAAACCCTCTGCGTGCCTAAAAAAAAAGAAAAAAAAAGTTGAGAGGACCAAGAATTTAAGCCAGATAGCGGGCAGCCAACCTCTATTCCTGGACGTTGAAGCCTTTCCTTGAAGCTTAATACAACGAAAGGGCTTGTAACCCTTCCCAGAGCTGCCTCATCTGTGTGTGCGTGCGTGTGTGTGTGTGTGTGTGTGTGTGTGTGTGTGTGTGTGTGTGTGTATGACTGCTTCTTTCTCTTCCTCCTCCTGTGTATCTTCTCTTCACACGAGTTGAATATCTCTCTCTCTCTCTCTCTCTCTCTCTCTCTCTCTCTCTCTCTCTCTCTCCACAAGCTGTGTTATTTTTTGAGGTTCTTTTTTTATTATTATTTGGGTGCATTTCTAGACACACTTAGATTTTGCGTACTAATAGGACGCATGCATATCCCAATCAGTACGCATAACCAGGGTGAAATGAGGTAGAAATTCCTCTTGAACACCCACCTAACACACCGTGCACATATACATAATAAGCCTGCGTACCCCCTCCCCGTCGGTCACCTGTGTGCAGTCAACTTGAAGCCCCCCGCCCAGGTTATGACTAATCGGTCGCCAGGTGGGCTCATTAATTACTGAAGGCAACATGGAATGCGTTTTTAGGCCATTAATTCGAGGCGGAAGCGACGGGACTGAGTAAGCCCGAACACCTGTAATGAAGCGGACAGGTATGCGGGGGGGGACAGGTGAGGGAAGGCAGGTAAAAGAGACAGGTGAGGGGGTACAGGTAAGTGGGAAAAGGTAAGGGGGGGCAGGTGAGGGCACAGGTAAGGAGAGACGGGCTAGGGGGTCAGATGAGAGGGGCAAGTAAGGTGGGAAAGGCAAGGTGGACAGGTGAGGGGGGCAGGTGAGGCGGCAGGTAATAGGGACAGATCACTGCACCGAGCCACACACCTGCACTAATCCCTCTGCATCACCTGTTTGCAAATGTAACTCGTCTCTATTTGGTGTTTTTACTTATTCATTTTTTTACAACAAAATAGACGGCACAAGGAAAAAAAAAAAAAAGCCCGCTACTCGCCGCTCCCATAATAGACAAAAATAATGAATAGCGAAAAGAGAGGTCAATTTTGGGTGGAGAGGTGTCTTGTGTTGTGTATTTTTGAATAGTTATCGGCTACAAATCTTGACCTTCTTCCATTTCTATAACATTCTGCATTCTCTCGTCATATTTCTCCTTTTCTCTCATCTCTTTCACTTTTTCCTCTTTCCCCCATTCTCGTCACTTTCATTTTCACTTTCTCCTCTCCCATTCTCTCAACAGTTTCACATTCATTTTCACTTTCCCGGCGTCTCAGGTGTTTGTGGACTGATGAAATAATAATGATAATATAAATAATAATAATAATACCAGACATCAAGCATCGCCATACATACATTGCCAGCATACAAGGAGATAGAGGAGGACTTTGAGACTAGAACTGACAGGTGTGACCAATGTTTCTACTCGTCCAGGTAAGTGTAATGAGGCGAGCAGGTGCGAAGAGTATATCACAGCATTGCACCAGACAGCAAGAAGAAGAAGAAGAAGAAGAAGAAGAAGAAGAAGAAGAAGAAGAAGAAGAAGAAGAAGAGGGAAAAGAGGAAGAGGACAAGGAAGAGTGGGAGTAGAAGGGGAAAGGGGAAGGGGTAGGGACTGAGGAGGAGGGAGAGGCAGAGGAAGAGGGAGGGAGAGGGGGAGAGTAGGACGAAGAGAAAGAGAAAGAGGAAGAAGAAGAGACAGAGGGTGATGGAAAAAGAGATAGAGGAAGAGGAGAACGAAGAGGAAGAGGAGGAGGAGAAAAGAAAGAGAGGGATGAGGTGGTGGAGAAAGAGAAGAGGAAGAGGAGGAAGAGGAGGAAGAAGAATACATAGGAATACATAGGAAGAACAGACACCAGAAGACCTATCGGTCTATGGCGAGGGTGTCTGTTTACTACCGCTACTACTAGTAATGTACGTGTGGTAGAACAGGACAGAATAGATGAAGGCTCCTCCCCACCCACCTCTCCCTCCGGCAACGTGCCGGGAGGAAATAGTTAGAAGAGAACACCGTGTACCTTTAAGGAAGAAAGGGACATGGAAATTTTACAGTAAAGAGAGAAATAAGAGGAAATTACTTCCCTTAACTTACAACCTAAGCTAAGCTGTCGGGGAAAATGACCTCATTACATAAGAACATAAGAACATAGAAACACAGGGAGACTGGAAGAGGCCGAGTGGCCTGCACCGGGCAGCCCCAGAATCCCCCCTAATACTCACGATGGGTGAGGTGTAGTTTCAGGGGCACAGGTGGAGGCTTGATCCTCGTTTTACCGGCGGTACTATGCACGCACCAGTACCCTGTCACCTTACTGCACCCACACCTCACTCCACCTGTCATGCGGCCATTGACTGTTGCTTTACTCTATTGTTAACTTACGCTACTTGCAATCTAGGTTGTTGGGGAGAATAATATGGATTTAGGTTGAGGTCTTGCTGCAATCTGTCTGAAAACATGCGAAGAAGGGTCAGTATAATCTTATATCCCTGAAGTACTTATCCAATGAAGACTTGAAGCTATTTATACTCTGTGCGCTAACTACTGACGGTGGGAGTCTATTCCAGTGATCGATGACTATTATTGAAAAAACTTCTGCGCACCAATGTGTTACATCGGTTTCCCTTTAACTTCATACCGAAGAAAAAGAAGAGGAGGGGGAAGATGAAGAAGAGGGAAAGGGGGTTGTGGAGAAAGAGAGGAAGGAAGAGAAAGGGGTAGAGGTCACACACACTTCACCTCACATGTGTAGTACCTGTGTTTTTTGCGAGGTATTGAAGGACTAAACTCGGACCAATCTCCTGTCATTTATAAGCCTGAGTGAAGAGGAAATAAATCACTGCACAGGTTGTAAGCCGAAGTTTGATCACCCGCCGAGGATTGTTATGTTAAAGGTGAGGTCACACGAACGCAGTGATATCTTACTTGTGTTTTTTTTTCTTTTTGTGTGTGTGTGTTCCAGTTGGAGTGTCTTCGAGTAATTGTTTTTTTAAGTGATTTCGTGTCTCATCTTTGTCTTACCTTACCTTACCTAACCTTACTTAACCTAACCTTACATTGCGTTGCCTTACCTTATCTTAATTTACCTTACCTTACCCTGCTTAACTTGACTTACCTTAAATTACCTTACCTTACCTTACCTTCATGTACTGAACGCGTAACAATTTTCTGCCGATCATGAGAGAGAGAGAGAGAGAGAGAGAGAGAGAGAGAGAGAGAGAGAGAGAGAGAGAGAGAGAGAGAGAATGCATAAATATACCATCAAACAAACAGGGAGAGACAGACAAGCGAGAGAGAGAGAGAGAGAGAGAGAGAGAGAGAGAGAGAGAGAGAGAGAGAGAGAGACCATTAGGGTTGCGATTACCTTCCACGGGTGTCACTCACGACCCTCTGCCTCCTCCTCCTCCTCCTCCTCCTCCTCCTCCTTCAGTTTCCTCTTTCCTCTTTCCTCTCTCTCTCTCTCTCTCTCTCTCCCTTTTATTGCTTCTCTTCCCTCTCCCGGATTTATTATTTTTGTTGTTTTCTTTCCCCTTCTTGTCCTCTGTTGTTTTCTTTCTTTTCTTATTTGTTTTCTTGTTTATTTCGTTATTTTTCTTTTTTTTCTTTTTTCCCCTCTTCATTTTTTTTATTTTTTATTTTATTTTATTTTTAGTCTTTTTTCTTTCGTTTATCTGTTTTTTTATTATCAATTTAGCTGTTTATTCTCTTTTGTATGTGTATTTTCCAGTTACTCTCTCTCTCTCTCTCTCTCTCTCTCTCTCTCTCTCTCTCTCTCTCTCTCTCTCTCTCTCTCTCTCTCTCTCTCTCGTCATTTCCTCACCCTTTAAAAATATTCCCCCTTCGTCTCCTTTCCTCTTTCCTCCCTTCCTTCTCTCCCTCCTCCCTACTTCTCTCCCTCCCTCCCTCCCTTCCTCCTTCCTTCTTCCCTCTTCCGCCGTGCCTCATTTGATATGTCACTCATTCCTCCTCCTCCTCCTCCTCCTCCTCCTCCTCCTCTTCCACGGCTGTCACTAATGCTATCTCCACCACCATCAACCGTCATCACCATCACCACCACCACTGTCAACACCACTATCACCACCATCACCACCACTACCACCACCAAACCACTATACAATACATTATACATCATAAAATCGAATATTACATCACTTTCATTTATCTCTTGTACTTTATTTTTCTCTCCTTTTCCTTTTCATTCAACCATTATTTTATTTCATTTTATTTCCTCTCCTTTCCACCAGCTTTCTCTTTTCATTTATTCTGTTTATCTCTCTTACTTTTCTTCTTTTCTTTCCTTTCTTTCTTTTTCATTCCATCAGTATTATTTTCATTTTTATTTCCTCTTCTTTTTTACTAACCTCCTCCTTTTTTATTTTCATTTGTTTTCTCCTTTACCCTTTCCTTTTCTTTCTCTTATATTTCTTTTCCTCTCCCTCTTCTTTTCCTCCTTTTCCCTTCCATCCAGAGAAAACCACTCACTTTCCCTCCCTTCCTTCCTTCCTTCTTTTCTTCTTTTTACTTTCCCTTTCTTCCTTCCTTCCTTCCTTTTTACTTTCTCATCTTTGCTTCCTTCATTCTTACTTTATCTTCCTTCATTCCTTCTTGCTCTCCCTTCCTTCATTACCTTCTGACCCCTCTCCCTTCCTTCTTTCCTCCCCTCCCTCTTCCTCCCACCCCATCTTCCTTTCTTCAGTAGCCGTTTCTCCCTTCCTCTTTCCTCCCTCCCGTCTCTTGCCTCCCATCTTCCCCCTATCTTCTACCCCCCCCCTTCTCCTTCCCCTCCCCCTTCCTCCTCTCCTCCAGTAACGTTCTCTCCTTGTCTCTTTCCTGGAGGTAGATATGGAGGAAGAAGAGAAGAAACAGCATGGAAATCAATATCTAGTAGTCGTTATGATGGTGGTGGTGATGGTGATGAGGGTTGGTGGTGACGGTGGTGATAGTGGTGGTTAAGGAAGGGGTGTTGGTTGTGGTGGTGATGGTGATGATAGTGGTGATGAAGGGCTCAATTCTAAAGCATACTGACTGATAGTGAAGTGTGTCGTGGTGTTATGAGCAATGAAAGTGATGAAAATAATGGTGATAATGAAGATGGTGATGATGATGATGATGATGGTGGTGGTGGTGTTAGTTATTTGGATGGTAAGGTTGGTTTAGGTGGGATGATGATGATGATGATGGTGGTGGTGGTGTTAGTTATTTGGATGGTAAGGTTGGTTTAGGTGGGATGATGATGATGATGATAGTGTTGGTGGTGATAGTGATGGTGGTGATGGTGATGGGGCAAGATTCTTTCGTCTATACATGTACGCTCAACAATGGCAGACATGTCGAGCCAATCAGCGGCGTCGACAGCTATAGATGACTGTATCTCTTTCCTTTTGTTCTCTCTCTCTCTCTCTCTCTCTCTCTCTCTCTCTCTCTCTCTCTCTCTCTCTCTCTCTCTCTCTCTCTCTCTCTCTCTCTCTCTCTCTCTCTCTGTTTATCTATCTATCTAACTATTTCGTGTCTTCTTTCATTCATTTGTTCTTTTTTTCATCCATTATTTTTTTCTTTTCTTCCGTCTCCTCTTTTTTTTGTACATAATCACCTTTTTTTCTTTTTTTTTGCTCCCTCTTTTCTTTTTTCCCTTAATCTTTCCTCCTTTCCCTTCTTCCTTCCTCCCTTTCTTCGCTTCTTTCTTTACTTCATGTTTTTTTTCGTATTTAACTTTCCCTTTCAATCAGTAATAACATACCTACCTGTTTGCTTGACCATTTTTTCTCTTCATTTCAGGTAAGTCGCAGAAGGAAAGGACGGATTGGGTGAGTGTTCCTTTGAATCTCTGTCTTCCCTCCGTTTTCTCTCGTCTTATCAGCTCCTATATCTCTCTGTTACTCAATATTTATCATCTCGTGTGGGAGTTACAGGTGCATGTAGACAGGTAGGGGAGGGGGAGGTAGACACCCATCCCCTTGTTCATTTGTCCCTGTATCTTCATCCCCTTCGTCCCTAATGATAGTTTGACAAGGGTTTTACACCAGGAACTCACACACACATTTGATCAAGGCTTTCGTAGAGGTTGTGGGTACTATTTCCATGGGTAGTTCTATGAGCCTAGTGATAGTCTGACAAGGCTTCTACACCAGGAACTCACACACATTTGATCAAGGCTTTCGTAGAGGTTGTGGGTACTATTTCCATGGGTAGTTCTATGAGCCTTGTGATAGTTTGATAAAGTTTACTACTGTGAACATAAAAACACACTCATTAGAACCCGATCAACCTCCTTTGTGGCACTGGGAAACTCACACACGCAGGCACATTTTGATAAGGCTTTCTTAGAGGTTGTGTTAGTATATCAATGGGTAGTTTTATGAGCCTAGTGATAGTTTGACACGGCATCTGCACCATGAACCTAAAAAACAGCCATGAGAACTCCCCGGTCAATCTCCTTTGTGGCCTTGGGAAACTCACACACGCAGGCACATTTTGATAAGGCTTTCGTAGAGGCTGTGTTAGTATATCAATGGGTAGTTTTATGAGCCTAGTGATAGTTTGACAAGCCATCTGCACCATGAACCTAAAAAACAGCCATGAGAACTCCCCATCTGCACCATGAACCTAAAAAACAGCCATGAGAACTCCCCGGTCAATCTCCCTTTGTGGCCTTGGGAAATACTTGTTGTGAGCGCCGAAAGCGTCTTCGAATACGTGTCCGAGTCCCGCATCGTACGTATTTCCTATCTGTTGTGAAAAGTGACAGGCGTTTCCACTCCATCGGGCTCTTCAATTGGCTTAATCTTATCAAGTGCATTATTTTTTGTTTCTTTTTCTATCTCACTTAAATGACGTGTTGTGTGTCTGTTTTGTTATCTGAGTTGTTCCTGTTTTTTTTTTGTTTGTTTGTTTGTTTGTCCGTTTCCCTTCCTCTTCTCCCCCTTTCATCACTTTTCCCGCTTTTGTCTTCATCCATTTTTTCATCTAATTTTTTCATCTATTTTTTTTTTTTTTGGTTTGTCCCTTTCCCATCCTTTTCTTCTCCCCTTTCATCACCTTCCCCTCTTCTTTTGTCTTCCTCTTCTTCCTCTTTCATTCCTTTCTGTCCTTTTCCTCTTCTTCTCCCCTTTCATCACTTTCCCCCCTTGTCTTCATCTTGTCTTCCTCTTCTTCCTCTTTCATTCCCTTCTTCCCTTTCTCTTCCTCTTCTTCCCCCCTTTCATCACCCTCCACGCTTCTTTTGTCTTCATCTTGTCTTCCTCTTCTTCCTCTTTCATTCCCTTCTTCCCTTTCTCTTCCTCTTCTCCCCTTTCATCACTTCCCCCTTTGTCTTCATCTTGTTTTCCTCTTCTTCCTCTTTCATTCCTTTCTGTCCCTTTCTCTTCCTCTTCTTCTCCCCTTTCATCACCTTCCACTCTTCTTTTGTCTTCATCTTGTCTTCCTCTTCTTCCTCTTTCATTCCCTTCTGCCCCATTCCCTTCCCCTTCCCTTTCGTTTTTGTTCCTATTCCATCTTCCTCTTTCTCCTCTTCCCCCTTTTCATCCTCCTCTTAATTCACGTCCCCTTTCTCTACTTCTTTTGTCTGTCTTTTCATCCCCTTCCTTCCCATTTACTTCCCATTCCCCTACTTCTTTTGTCCCCATCTCTTCTTCCCCTTCCTTCTCCTCTTCCCCATTTTATCACCTTCCCCTACTGCTTTTGTCCCCATCTCTTCTGCCCCTTCCTCCTCCTCTTCCCATTTCATCCTCTTTTTCCCATTCACTTCTACATCTTCACCTCCTCCCCTTCATCACTTTCCCAGACAATTTCCCTATTTTCTTATCCCTACCCCTTTACCTTCTTCTCTTTCTTCCCCCTTCTCTTTCTTCCCCTTTCCCAGTCATTTTTTTATTTTTTTATCCTTACCCCTTCATCTTCTTCCCTTTCTTCCACTTCCCCATTCGGTTCCCTCTTTCTTTCTTTGTCATCTTGGTTCGCATTCTTCATTTCTTTCTTCCTCTATTCCCCTTTTTATCATCCCTTTCCTCCTCCTCCTCCTCCTCCTCCTCTTCCTCTTCGTATCACTTTCCAATTATTTTCCCTCCTTTTCCACCTCTCTCTTTTCATCCCCTTCTTTATTCTGCCTCTCTATCGATTTATTATTATTATTTTTATTTTGTATCTATATTGCCTCCAGAAACACCACAGCCACCCTTCAAAAACCAAACGAAGAAACCCGTCACTTGGGAACAAAGAAAACGAATCATGCCGTAACTATAGCATTGTCTAGTACTCTGTGACATGAAGAAAACGTATATCCTGTATTATTATTTATTTTCTTGGGGTGGTCGAGTTAATAATGTTAAGATTTCTTTGGGAATAATTGGAATAGACAGGACTGGGAATGGGGAATGGGAATAGAAATGAGAATGGGAAGATTATTAGGAAAAGGATGTTGGAGATGGTTTGGACACGTGTGGATGAGGAGAGATGCTGGTTATTTCCTCCTCCTCCTCCTCCTCCTCCTCCTCCTCCTCCTCCTCCTCCTCCTCCTCCTCCTCCTCCTCCTCCTCCTCCTATTCAAAAAATTTAAACTTTCCCTTTCATCAGCTCCTTTAACTCCCTCCTCCTCCATTCTCTCTCTCTCTCTCTCTCTCTCTCTCTCTCTCTCTCTCTCTCTCTCTCTCTCTCTCTCTCTCTCTCTCTCTCTCTCTCTCTCTCTCTCTCTCTCTCTCTCTCTCTCTCACACACACACACACACACACACACACGTATTGCATCATAAACAATAACACCTGGAAGTCAAGCTCATTATGCTGCCTCTTGTCTCGATCAGGTCGTTGTGGCTAACATGAATTGTACGTGTCATTGAAGTTGAGCTTGTCATGTCTCGTGGCCCTCTTTCTTTATTTCTTCCTGTCTCTCACTCTCTCTCTCTCTCCCTACCTTTCTTTATTGTGGAGTTGTATCATTCTGTATATCTGTCTGTCTATGTCCTTCTCTGCCTCTTTATTTATTTCCTCCTTTCTTCCTTTCTTTATTTCCTTCTTTCTTTATGGTGTATTTGTATGAATCTGCATCTATATCTCCTTCAATGCTCCTCCCTCTTTCCCTCTCTAACAAAAGCATCCCTGTGAACACAATTGATAAGAGGGAGATATCGTGTCAAGAGAATGGAGATAGATGCAACAGGTTCATAGTGTTGCATCCATTAAGAGAGACAGACAGAACGAACGAAAAAAAACAAAGGAAATAACAAACGAGCGAACTAGAAAGACAAGCGAACTAAAAACAACGAACCAGAGAAGGAAAAAAACAAACACTAGACAAGACTATTAAAGATTCCGTAATGATTTTCTCAGTAATTATTTTTCATGATATAGTATAGTTAGGAAACGAACATTGGGGATCAGGGAACAAACTAAGGGTATAGGGGTAAAGATATTCGTGATTAAGAATAAGAAGTGGACTTGGGCAGGTCATTTTCATCACGTAGAATCGATGACAGACAGACGACCAGAGTGGCAAAGTGGCAACCTGGGAAACACAGTAGAAGTCAGGGCAGACAGAGGATCAGGGACCGCTTGTTCAAACACTCTCGGCTCTTACAACCACTATTTCCAGAGGCCACAAGGGAGAGTAGTCGGATTTTCATGAGTGTTTTGCATATTCACGGTGCAGAAGCCTCGTCGAACTATCATCAGGCTCGTAAAACAACCCATGGAAATACGAAAGCCTTATCAAATGTGAGTGTGTGAGTTCTGAAATGTCTAAGATTTGAATATTCAAGAGAGTTTTTCACATTCACGGTGCGGAAGCCTCGTCGAACTATCATCAGGCTCGTAAAACAACCCATGGAAATACTAAAACAACCTATACGAAAGCCTTATCAAACGTGAGTGTGTGAGTTCTGAAATGTCTAAGATTTGGATATTCATGAGAGTTTTTCACATTCACGGCGCAGAAGCCTCGTCGAACCATCATCAGGCTCGTAAAACTACCCATGGAAATACTAAAACAACCTCCACGAAAGTCTTATCAAATGTGAGTGTGTGAGTTCTGAAATGTCCAAGATTTGAATTTTCATGAGAGTTTTTCACATTCACGGTGCGGAAGCCTTGTCGAACTATCATCAGGCTCGTAAAACTACCCATGGAAATACTAAAACAACATACACGAAGGTCTTATCAAATGTGAGTGTTTGAGATCTGAAATATCCAAGATTTGAATTTTCATGAGAGTTTTTCACATTCACGGCGCAGAAGCCTTGTCGAACCATCATCAGGCTCGTAAAACAACCCATGGAAATACTAAAACAACCTATACGAAAGCCTTATCAAATGTGAGTGTGTGAGTTCTGAAATGTCTAAGATTTGGATATTCATGAGAGTTTTTCACATTCACGGTGCGGAAGCCTTGTCGAACCATCATCAGGCTCGTAAAACTACCCATGGAAATACTAAAACAACCTCCACGAAAGTCTTATCAAATGTGAGTGTGTGAGTTTTGAAATGTCTAAGATTTGAATTTTCATGAGAGTTTTTCACATTCACGGTGCAGAAGCCTCGTCGAACTATCATCAGGCTCGTAAAACTACCCATGGAAATACTAAAACAACCTCCACAAAAGTCTTATCAAATGTGAGTGTGTTAGTTCTGAAATGTCTAAGATTTGGATATTCATGAGAGTTTTTCACATTCACGGCGCAGGAGCCTTGTCGAACTATCGTCAGGCTCGTAAAACTACCCATGGAAATACTAAAACAACCTCCACGAAAGTCTTATCAAATGTGAATGTGTGAGTTTTAAAATGTCTAAGATTTGAATTTTCATGAGTTTTTCACATTCACGGCGCAGAAGCCTTGTCGAACTATCGTCAGGCTCGTAAAATAACCCATGGAAATACTAAAACAACATCCACGAAAGTCTTATCAAATGTGAGTGTGTGTGAGCTCTGAAATGTGAGTGGCGAGGTGAAGTTAAAACATTTACGAGGCAGGATAGATTACAGAAACATGCGACTGTGCGAGGTGGAAGATAGTGGGAAATGCTTGTCTGCAGTGATGGACAGCTGATAGTGATTGATGGTGATAGTTGATGATGGATAATGTTTTGCTCCGACCATTCTCTTACGTGATCTGTCTTTCAATGTCAAGTTATTTTTTTCTTATTTTATGTTGCCTTTTTAATTAGCGTTGCTGTTATAATGTTATCTTAGTCCTGATTAAGAAGTTTTTTTTTATTTTTCTTATCATTATCTTGCTTGCTTTATCTTTCAATGTCATGGTTACGTTTTTCGTTTTTCTTCTTTTTCTATGATTTTTGTGGGAATTTTGCTTTTTATTTTAGGGACGGATTAAAAGATTGAGTTATTTTTTGGTTGCTCTCCTGCTCTTCCTGTGTTCTCCTTCCTGTGTTCTTCCTCCTGTGTTCTCCTTCCTGTGTTCTCCTTCCTGTGTTCTCCTTCCTGTGTTCTCCTTTCTCCTGTGTTCTTTCTTGCGCTTATCATGTTCTTACTTTCTCTTTCTTTCAATGTCAAGTTTACGTTTTTTTTTTTTTTTTTTTTGTGGGAATTTTGCTCTTTATTTTAGGGAGTGATTAAAGGATCGAGTTATTTTTAAGTTGCTCTCTTGCTCTTCCTATGTTCTCCTTCCTCCTATGTTTATTATCTCATTTCCTTCTACACATCTTTCTCTCTTTCTCACTTGCAACACGTCTCCAATTCCTCCTGTCCTCTCCTTCTCCTCCTCTCCTTTCTTTCATCTTTTTCTTAATTTCTTTCTCTCTCCTCCCCTTTTTTTTCCTTTTTTCTAACTTTTTGGTAGGTAGGAATTTTGCTATTATATTTTAGTTGATTTTTGGTTCTCTTGTTCTTCCCGTTTTCTTACTTATTCTATCTCTCAACTCCCCTTGTTATTTATTTTCACATTTCCTTCCACACTTCCTCATTTTATCCACTTTTTTCTCTATCACAGTTCATCCACTTCGTTCCTCCTGCCCCCTCACCTCCTCCTCTCTTTCCCTCCTTCTATACAACACGCTTCCTTAATTTCGTTCTTCCTCCTCCCCTGTTTTCCTCCTTTTCCGTGACTTTTTGGTAGAAACTCAATGTTATATTTTACGGTGGATTAGATGAGTTAAAATTAGGTTCCTTCAGGCTTTAATCATGTTTTTTTTTTTTTTTTTTTTTTTTCCCTTCATTTCTGTGACTTGTAGGAGTCTTGCTGTAACACTTTATGGCGGATTAGGAACCAAGTTAGAATTATTTCCCTTGGTCTCATTTATGGCTTTACAACGTGCCTACGACTTGGGGCAAATTGCGTTACTGATTTATGTTTTTTCGTCCATTATCAGTATAAGTCCGCTCAGTGCAGCGCGTTGTATGAAAGATAAGAATTCACTCCAGACTTAGCATCATAAAAATTTAGAACCTTGGTGAGGCCGGTGCCCTTCCTCGTCACCGCTTTTTACACTCACATGATGTATCTAATTAGTATGATGGATGCGATGCGTGTTCTTTTTCTTCTTTTCATTTATTTTCTTCGCCCAACATCACACACACACACACACACACACACACACACACACACACACACGAGCAGCAACACCTATTTCTGTCTGATCCTCTACTCAACTTTTTTGTTCCACCTGTCTAGTCTAAGTTACCTGTGGAAATTCACTTGTTTTTTTATTTATTTTTTTCAGGTGTTGTCTTTTTTCTTTTTTTACAGCTGAGGAGACAGTTCAAGGGCGTAAAAAAAATATCAGAAAAAATTACGCTTCTTACTGCTCCTGAATAGAGGTCAAAGGAGTGGCCAAAAAGAGAGGTCAATTGCGGGAGGAGAGGTAGACTGTCCGACTATCCTGGCCCGTTAGTGATGCAGCCGAATTTTATCTGAAGTAGCTAGCGTGATGTATGACTCCTGCTTGTCTCAATCTCAACTCAATCTTCGTGTTTTACCTTGCCATTTTAAGCTACCTGTTACAATTTACCTTTTGTATAAATAACGCAATGGGAAATCGATCTAACTCCAAACAAGATATACCTGAACTTTATTTTTAGCCTCTATCTATTTTTCTAGCTAAGCACTCTAACACTAAGTAGTTCTAGGAAACCCGTGATTAGTTTCGAGTAGTGCGTCACCCTCAATTACGTCCTTCATAATTGGAGTTTGCTCGCTTTCCTGTAATGTTTTGTCTATCTTGCGTCTGTTATTCCTATCTAATCATCCTCTAACATCATACGTAGGTACTAATGAGGAACCCGTGAGCAGGTGTGATATGCTATTTTAATGTTTTTCCTGGTTTCTCTTTGTTACTTCAGGATATCTCACTGACTCACTTTCACGTTTTCTTTTTCCTCCTTTCTCTTTTTTCTTTTTTCCCTCTTCTTCCTCCTCCTCCCTCTCTATCTCCCCTCTTCCCCTCCTCCCGTTTCCACAATATCCACCTCCTCCCATGACCTTATCTCTTATCTCTTTCCCTTTCTCCTCCTCCTCCTCCTCCCTCTCTATCTTCTCTCTTCCCCTTTCTCCTCCTCCTCCTCCCTCTCAATCTCCTCTCTTCCCCTCCTCCCGTATCCCCAATATCCACCTCCTCCCCTTACCTTATCTCTTATCTCTTTCGCTTTCTCCTCCTCCTCCTCCTTCTCTATCTTCTCTCTTCCCCTTTCTCCTCCTCCTCCTCCCTCTCTATCTCCCCTTTTCCTTTCTCCTTATTTATCACTCTCCTTCCTTTCTCACTATTCTTCCTTTTCTCATTTCTGTCTTTCTTAATTCTTCTCCCTCTTTCTCTTTTTCTCCCTCTATCTCCCTTTCATGCTTACCTGTCCTCCTGTACTCCTCTTCCTCCCCCCCCTTCTCCTCCTCCTCCTCCTCTAATCGCTTAGCTCTCATTGGTGACATCGAGATGTAATTATTTAAGCCGTCCTTGTGTGTCCTCCCTCCCTCCCTCCCTCCCCCCTCTCCCTCCCTCATCCTCTCCTCCCTTGCCCCTCCCTCCTCTCCCACATGCACTCCCTCTCCCTCTCTCATTCAGTACTAGTGTCTCGCCCTCACTAGACGTAATCTCCCTTCTCTCTCCCTCTCCCTTTCCCTCTTTTACTCTCCCTCCCTCCCTCTCTCCCTAAAACTCTCCCTGGATGTGTGAGAGTGGAAGGGAGGACACTGTTGCAGAAACTATTTAGAGCAGTGTTTCGACGTTACCGGTTAATCTCCCTTCTTTCTCTCTTACTCTCCCTCTCTCCATGTCTCTCCCTCACTGACATGTCTTCGGGGCGAGAGTAAGGGAGGACAGGGGTGCAGAACTTGTGTTGAGCAGTGTTGCCAAGTTCTGCGTGTGTTGCGAGATGGTGCAGTTCAGGGGTAGGGGACACTGGCGGCGGACTTTCGGCCTTGCGTTGCTGTCCGTGTTCTTTGTGTTTCTGGGCTACCAAAGTGTTGTGGTTACGAGGTCGACTGGCCTTTATAGTGCATGTAAGTTTTGTGTTGATTTGTGTTGGCTTTTTTTTTTTTTTTTTTTTTTTTTTTTTGAGGGCGGGGGAGGAGAGGAAGTTTTTTTTGTTGTTTTTTTTCTCGTTTTTTCTGTTTTTTTTTTATTCATTTCTGTTTTCACGGGTGTTTTCATTATTTTTTTTTATACATTATTTTGTCTATTTATTTCTAGGTGTGTAAATGTAAGTTTTGTGTTGATTTGTGTTGGCTAATTTTTTTGGGGGGGCGGCGGGGGGAGGGTGGTTTTTATTTTTCACATATTTCCGTCGATCAGGTTCTTTCATTCACTTTTATTTTATGCGTTTTCGTATGCTCTTCTTATTTCTTATTCTCATTCTTCTCAGTTTTCTTTTTTTTTTCTTTTTCTTCTATTTCATTGTCGGGAGTTTTGCCTATTCGCTGTTTTCCCCCTTTCTCTCTTCTCTCTTCATGTATAATTTCTGCACTGTTCATTCGCTACATATCAGGGGTGGGGGGGAGGGTGGTGAAGGAAGGGTTGTTTTTCTTATTTTTGTTTTGTTTTTTCTTATTTTCTGTTTTTTTTGTTTTTTTGTTTTTTTGTTTTTGTTTTTTACTTATTCATTTCTGTTTTCACGGGTGTTTTCATTAGTTTTCTTTTATAGATTATTTTGTCTATTTGTTTCTAAGTGTGTGTGTGTGTGTGTGTGTGTGTGTGTGTGTGTGTTTATTCTTTTTTTTTTTTTGTATTTCCTTCATTTCCTTGCATTCATTTCAATCTCTTTTTTCTCTCTTTTTCCACTTATTTTCTGTGTCAGGAGTTTGTTTTGGATGAACGTTTCTCTTCTTTTTTTTCAAACTTTTCTTTTTTTTTTTACTTTGGGCCTATTCTCGTTTTATTTTAATTTCTTCTCTTTTTTTCGTTTACTTCTCTGGTTATTAGCCTTTGTGTGTGTTGAGGAAGAGGAGAGAAGACTGAGGAAGAGGAGGAGGAGGAGGAGGAGGGGGAGGGGGAAGACCATACTTGAGGGAAGGTTAAAGGGAGAGAAAGAAGAAATAGGAGAGAAAGAAAGGAAGGAGAAAGAGGGAGGTGATAAGAAGATAGAATGAAGAAAAAATGAATAACCGTGTACATGTGTGTGTGTGTGTGTGTGTGTGTGTGTGTGTGTGTGTGTGTGTGTGTGTGTGTGTGTGTGCGCGCTTATTTCATTTGTAACTGCTCTCTCTCTCTCTCTCTCTCTCTCTCTCTCTCTCTCTCTCTCTCTCTCTCTCTCTCTCTCTCTCTCTCTCTCTCTCTC
Organism: Eriocheir sinensis; assembly: GCF_024679095.1. NCBI lineage: Eukaryota > Metazoa > Arthropoda > Malacostraca > Decapoda > Varunidae > Eriocheir > Eriocheir sinensis. Next base: position 3,114,368 of record NC_066538.1, read on the forward strand.
TCGCGTGTAATTTGTTTGTTTACTTTTTTGTATATCCATTACATATTTTTTTGTGTGTTATGGTAGATACATTTTGACCTTTGAACATCCGCTGACACACACACACACACACACACACACACACACACACACACACACACACACAGAGGGCGGCACCTTCACCATCAGTCTTTCAGATAATCGAGGCTCGTGGCAGATCGATTTATTTTGCCCTATTTTCGCATCATTCCTCGTGTGGTCGCTTCCGCATTCCCCAATATACAATCTTACTGATTATTTTATTCTTATTTTTCACATATTTCCGTTGATCAAGTTTTTTCATTCACTTTTATTTAATGCGTTTTCGTATGCTCTTCTTATTTCTTATTCTCATTCACATTTTTCTTTGTCTTCTTCTTCTGTTTCATTGTCGGGAGTTTTGCCCATTCGCTGTTTTTCCCCTTTTTCTCTTCTTTCTTCATGCATAATTTCTGCACTGTTCATTTGCTACGTATCAGAAAAAAAATGGTTAGTCTGTGAGCGCTTTTTTTCCCCCCACTGAAAAGAGCGAACCTAAAATTTTGATTGAAATTCGCTAAGAGAACACACTCCATATATCGCAGACTAGACCAGGATCTCCAGAAATTAACCGATATCTCCAGAAGTTAACCGACATCTAAAAAATACACTTAAATCTCCCGAAATCAACTGAAATCTCTAGAAATCAACCAATTTCTCCAGAAATAAACTTGAATCTTCAGAAATTAAACCAGTCCCAACAAAAAGTCGCAATGAGGTATCGAAACGTTTGCATGTGTGTGTGTGTGTGTGTGTGTGTGTGTGTGTGTGTGTGTGTGTGTGTCGGCGGATGTTGAACGGTCAAAAGGTATGTATGATAACATAATGTAACTATAACGGATGTAAAAAAAAAAAAAAGGTAAGACTTCAAAGTTATCACAAAATGGAAGGGCAACTCCTGAAGGGTTTTTCCTAAGCTTTGTGGAAACGTTGAGGGGAGCGTCTGATTTGCTAGATAAGTTATGACCTTTGAACATCCACTTTCTCTCTCTCTCTCTCTCTCTCTCTCTCTCTCTCTCTCTCTCTCTCTCTCTCTCTCTCTCTCTCTCTCTCTCTCTCTCTCTCTCTCTCTCACACACACACACACACACACACACACAGCGCGGAACCTACAATGATAGTGGTTTTTTGTTTTTGTTTTTGTTTTTTGTTATCATTCTTGTGGCTTTCAAACCTTGCCGCATCTCGATCAGTTGATTCTCTCTCTCTCTCTCTCTCTCTCTCTCTCTCTCTCTCTCTCTCTCTCTCTCTCTCTCTATCTCTCTCTCTCTCTCTCTCTCTCTCACACACACACACACACACACACACACACACACACACACAGCGCGGAACAAACAATTATGTGGTTTTTTGTTTTTGTGTTTTTTTTTTTTTATCATTCTTGTGGCTTTCAAACCTTGCCGCATCTCGATCAGTTGATTCTCTCTCTCTCTCTCTCTCTCTCTCTCTCTCTCTCTCTCTCTCTCTCTCTCTCTCTCTCTCTCTCTCTCTCTCTCTCTCTCCAAACTTGAAACTTTTATTTTAGCATTTTTTAGTGCCTTGTTTTTTGTATGTTTGTTTGTTTGTTTGCCCTTTAGCTGCTTCCGTTAATGTAAAGTGGAGGGGAGGTGGATGAGCGGTGTTTGGAGGTGGATGAATGGTGTTTGGAGGTGGATGAATTGTGTTTGGAGGTGGATGAACGGTGTTTGGAGATGGATGAGCGGTGTTTGGAGGTGGATGAGTGGTGTTTGGAGGTGGATGAGTGGTGCATGGAGGTGGATGAGCGGTGTTTGGAGGTGGATGAGTGGTGTTTGGAGGTGGATGAGTGGTGTATGGAGGTGGGTGAGCGGTGTTTGGAGGTGGATGAGTGGTGTTTGGAGGTGGATGAGCGGTGTTTGGAGCTGGATGAGTGGTGTATGGAGGTGGATGAGCGGTATTTGGAGGTGGATGAGTGGTGTTTGGAGGTGGATGAACTGTTTTTGGAGGTGGATGAATGGTGTATTGAGGTGGATGAGTGGTGTGTGGAGGTGGATGAACGGTTTTTGAAGGTGGATGAACAGTGTTTGGAGGTGGATGAATGGTGTTTGGAGGTGGATGAGGTGTTTGGAGGTGGATGAATGGTGTTTGGAGGTGGATGAATGGTGTTTCTAGGTGGATGAGTGGTGTTTGGAGGTGGATGAATGGTGTTTGGAGGTGGATGAGTGGTGTTTGGAGGTGGATGAATGGCGTTTGGAGGTGGATGAGTGGTGTTTGGAGGTGGATGAATGGTGTATGGAAGTGGATGAATGGTGTTTGGAGGTGGATGAGCGGTGGTTGGAGGTGGATGAATGGTGTATGGAGGTGGATGAGTGGTGTTTGGAGGTGGATGAATGGTGTATGGAGGTGGATGAGTGGTGTTTGGAGATGGATGAGTGGTATATGGAGATGGATGAGTGGTGTTTGGAGGTGGATGAGTGGTGTTTGGAGGTGGATGAGCGGTGTTTGGAGGTGGATGAGCGGTGTTTGGAAGTGGATGAGGGGTGGTTGATGAGTCTGTAAGTGGATGAGTGGTCTTTCCCCTTCTCTTTCCAGACATTCTTCAGTTGCTGGTTTTTAAGAATGGCGACCCAATGTTATAGTCCATTCTTTGAGGTCTAGTAAATATCACCTCCTATAGATGTGTGTGTGTGTGTTACCTGAGTCCTATATTGTCGACCATTTCCCATACGTCACAGAACCTACGGACGGAGCCTTTCATCTCCTTACCTGAGCAATACGTGTTATGAGCATGTTACGGGGCCTTCATACGCCCTTCGCAGACTTAGGTGGCAGTTTTTTCCATATACCACGTAAAATAAAGTTCCTTCTTCACTTTGCAGAGTTTAGGGACACATTTTTTTCCTCCCCTACCAACAATAAGCTTCCTTGGTAACTGTTATGGGGATTTCACATTTATATTCCCTCTACACAATCCACTCACAGGCATGGAGCTTATCTCCCTGCGTGGACAGTCAGGCATATCCGTCTCTCTCTTACGCAACGTCTTCCCACAATCCATATCTATATCATATACGACTGAAGCTAGACAAACTCGCCCTGGCTGACGTGGTACAGCGTTAGGTGAAGGATACAGACGTTAAGACAGGCATAACGTATTCAAGATTTATTATCTGTGCCGCAGTCTTGGGTTATATGATTGAACTGTGGAATATACTTGCTGTGAGTGGTCCAGGGTAATCAGGTGAGGTGAAAGAGACGAAGAAAATGGGAAGATACTAAATGTTTCTACGAATATTTAATAACCAGAGGAAAAGGAAGAAATCCACTCCTGCAAATACTGTAGAGGATGATGATGAATGCCTCAACACATATTTGGAAACTGACGAGAAACAGGATGAAAATAAATGCTTCAACAAATATTTGACAACCGGAGCCGATAAAAAAAAAAAAACGAAAGAAAATAAAGCTTCAAAAGATTGGATTGGAGTAGGTTTGCGTGGGTTAGGTTTGGTTTGCTTAGGCCGGTTAGGTTTGGTTTGGTTAGGCTATGTTAGATTAGGTAAGGTTAGGTTAGGTTTGGTTAGGTTAGGTTAGATTAGGTAAAGTTAGGTTAGGTTTGGTTAGGTTTCGTTTGGTTGGGTTTGGTTAGGTTAGGTTATGCCAGGTTAGCTTAGGTTTGGTTAGGCTATGTTAGATTAGGTAAGGTTAGATTAGGTTTGGTTAGGTTTCGTTTGGTAAGGTTTGGTTAGGTTAGGTTAGGCCAGGGTAGGTTAGGTTTGGTTAGGTTAGGTTAGGTTAGGCCAGGGTAGGTTAGGTTTGGTTAGGTTAGATTAGGTTAGCTTTGATTTGGTTAGATTAGGTTTCGTTTGGTTAGGTTAGGTTTAGTTAATGTTGAAAATAAATGTTGAAAATGCATATATTCGATTTTTATTCGCTTGATTAAATTTAAGTCTGATTCTGTCCATACTGTGATGTGTGTGTGTGTGTGTGTGTGTGTGTGTGTGTGTGTGTGTGGCCCAGAAATGAATATGTTAATTCACTCCGCACACCTGTCGTACACCTGCGCATTGGTTACATTTTTAAAACGCGTAAACCTAAAAAAAAAAAAAAACTAATAAAATGGTGCTCTTCTGTATTCTATTTCGACACACCTGAGACCCTCCCAGCCGTCTCACCTGTCTCAGCACACCTTGCCTCACCACCACCACCACAGCCCTATCCTCCATACACATACTACATTAACCACCTCCGCTACTTCCTTCTCCTCCGCCTCCTCCTCTTCCACCACCACCACAGCCCTATCCTCCATACACATACTACACTAACCACCTCCGCTACTTCCTTCTCCTCCGCCTCCTCCTCTTCCACCACCACCACCACCACCACATATCCATGATCACTACTTTTATTACCACTCATTATGATCTACACATACTTATTATTTCATCACCACTCTCATCAATCACCACTCCCACCACCACTACTAATACTACACCTCCACTACATGCGTCACCACCCTCACAACCACCTCTATTTACCCACTGTTATCATCACGCCCCTCACCACCACCTCATTATCCACCGGCCACCTGTCTACACCACCTGAACCGCGGAAGAGGAAGACCAGGTAAATATGCCCACCTGTGAATGCCTCATTAGGGTAAACTTGCGAGACAGGTAGCAGCCAGGTCGCACCAACATGTAAATCTTCTTTTGCAGTCACAGTAATTATTTGTTTTACTTCTCATATTTATTTTTCATTTACCGGTCACTTTTTTTTTTTTTTTTTTTTTTTTTTTTTGCCCTCCAGGATTGATTTTATTTGTTTTTTCCTTTATTTCTCATTTTTTTATTTGTTTTTCATCCACCAATCACAGTTTTCTCTGTAGCTTCCAGTGTTGTTTTGACTTCTTGTTTTCTTTTTATTTCTCGGTTTTAGCGCTACGGTAATTCAAGGCAGATAACAACAACAAGTAAATCAACATTTGCAGTCAGACTTACGTATTTTTTTCATTTATTCTATCTGTTTTTCATCCACCAATCGCACTAACACTTTTTTTATATACTATCTTCCACCTTTAACTTTACTTCATATTTCCCTTTTTTTTCTCTCTCTCTTCGGTTTAGTTCCGCGGTCTTTCAAAGCCTCCTAATGATGGTCACCTGGACTGGCGTGAACACCTGTGGCATAGAAATTAGACTCTTATGTAACCATCCTCGTACTCCACTTTCTCAATCACTTCATTATCCCTCAGTCTCTCCCTGTATCCTTGTAACTGTCTAGCTGTCTCCATATATATGTTTGTGTGTGTGTGTGTGTGTGTGTGTGTGTGTGTGTGTGTGTGTGTGTGTGTGTGTGCCGGTGTAGACATGCATGAGGAAAGGGAGAATGATACACGGATTATTATTTATTGAGGGTTATATAAGTTATTTAAGGAGTCCCTGTAATGGCGTGCCACGAATAAGTAAGATAATAATAATAATAATAATAATAATAATAATAATAATAATAATAATAATAATAATAATAATAATAATGATAATAATAATAGTAAGTCGTCCTTTGCCCCCTTTCCACACACACACACACACACACACACACACACACACACACACACACACACACACACGTGACTCATGTTGCGTGCAGGGCGACGAGGCGATAAAGAAATTGGGCGGCGTCAAGTTTGTCATCACAGCCACGGAATAGCAAAATTTTTCCTCCTTCCTCACCTGCGCCACGGTGCTGCCAACAGTCCCGCGTGGTGTTCACAGCAACGGTGATACAAGAGTGTTTTTTGTGCTCTGGGTATCGTTAGGACCTCAAAGCAGCATCTAGAGCACAAAAAACACTATTTCATCTGCGTTTGTTTGAATTCCCCGCGGCTCTTTCGGTAGCAACACGGCGCCTCTCTCCTTATCTGTGCGTCTGTGTATCATGTTTTATCTGTGTGATTCTGCGTGTGTGGGAGGTATGTTTGAGGGGGGGGGGGGGAGGAGGTGTGTGTGCGTGTGTGTTGGGGGACGAAGTGTGTCGGGAGGAAGGAGATGTGTGTGTGTGTGTGTGTGTGTGTGTGTGTGTGTGTGTGTGTGTGTGCGCGTGAGGGTGGTCCGTCATGGCAGGCTAGGGAAGAACTTAAGATGATGAGGATTGAGCTTCAGAGCGAGGAGTAGAGCTGCAATAGTAATGACAATAATAATGGTGTCAATAATTCTAATGATGATGATAATAATAATAATAATGATAATAATAATAATAATAATAATAATAATAATAATAATAATAATAATAATGATAATAATAATAATAATAATGATAATAATAATAATGATAATAATAATAATAATAATAATAATTATAATAATAATAATAATGATGAGTGAAAGCATTAATTACCCTTACCTTACCTTGATTTACCTTACCTTGCCTTGCCGTACCTAGGGCGGAGAGGCGAGGCAGGGCAGCGAACTTGTTGTTTAGGCGAGGCAGGGCGGGGAACTTGTTGTTGAGGCGAGGCAGGGCGGGGAACTTGTTGTTGAGGCGAGGCAGGGCGGGAACTTGTTGTTGAGGCGAGGCAGGGGGGGGAACTTGTTGTTGAGGCGAGGCAGGGCGGGGAACTTTTTGTTGAGGCGAGGCAGGGCGGGGAACTTTTTGTTGAGGCGAGGCAGGGCGGGGAACTTGTTGTTGAGGCGAGGCAGGGCGGGAACTTGTTGTTGAGGCGAGGCAGGGGAGACTTGTTGTTGAGGCGAGGCAGGGCGGGGAACTTGTTGTTGAGGCGAGGCAGGGCGGGGAACTTGTTGTTGAGGCGAGGCAGGGCGGGGAACTTGTTGTTGAGGCGAGGCAGGGCGGGGAACTTGTTGTTGAGGCGAGGCAGGGCGGGGAACTTGTTGTTGAGGCGAGGCAGGGCAGCGAACTTGTTGTTGAGGCGAGGCAGGGCGGGGAACTTGTTGTTGAGGCGAGGCAGGGCGGCGAACTTGTTGTTGAGGCGAGGCAGGGCGGCGAACTTGTTGTTGAGGCGAGGCAGGGCAGGAACTTGTTGTTGAGGCGAGGCAGGCGAGCGAACTTGTTGTTGTGGCGTGGCAGGGGGGGGAACTTTTGGTTGAGGCGAGGCAGGGCTGCGAACTTGTTGTTGAGGCGAGGCAGGGCGGGGAACTTGTTGTTGAGGCGAGGCAGGGCGGGGAACTTGTTGTTGAGGCGAGGCAGGGCGGGGAACTTGTTGTTGAGGCGAGGCAGGGCGGGGAACTTGTTGTTGAGGCGAGGCAGGGCAGCGAACTTGTTGTTGAGGCGAGGCAGGGCGGGAACTTGTTGTTGAGGGGAGGCAGGGCGGGGAACTTGTTGTTGAGGCGAGGCAGGGCGGGGAACTTGTTGTTGAGGCGAGGCAGGGCAGCGAACTTGTTGTTGAGGCGAGGCAGGGCAGCGAACTTGTTGTTGAGGCGAGGCAGGGCGGGGAACTTGTTGTTGAGGCGAGGCAGGGCGGGGAACTTGTTGTTGAGGCGAGGCAGGGCAGCGAACTTGTTGTTGAGGCGAGGCAGGGCGGGGAACTTGTTGTTGAGGTGAGGCAGGGCAGCGAACTTGTTGTTGAGGCGAGGCAGGGCGGGGAACTTGTTGTTGAGGCGAGGCAGGGCAGCGAACTTGTTGTTGAGGCGAGGCAGGGCGGGGAACTTGTTGTTGAGGGGAGGCAGGGCGGGGAGCGTGCAAGGCAGGGTCTCCAAAGCGAGGCGTGGAGGGAGTGTTCCTGAGCCATCCTTTCCAACAGACAAGCGGAAGCCACCCACAAAGCATATCGAGGCGCCGGCAGAGGAAGTGAGGGGGGACGTGTCGCTGGAGGGGGAGCGCCAGCCCCCTGAAGTGACCCAGCCCCCTGCGGGTCCCCTAGTGGTGCTGGTGCTGAGCTCGTCGCCCCGCGGCGGCTCCACGCTGCTCACCGACCTGCTATCCGCCGTGCAGGGCTCCGTGGTGGTGTTCGAGCCGCTGTGGCTCATCGAGAAGACGAAGTGCTTCCACGACATGGCGTGCATCAACCGGTACCTGTCCGACGTGTTATCGTGCCGCTTTACGTCGGACTTCGAGGACTGGCTCAAGAGCAAGAACCTGTTTTTCCACTTCTTCAGCCCCGAGGCGCGGAGATGCCTCCTCTTGGGTATCCCAGCGAAAAAGCAGGCGTGCCTCAAGGCCATGGACCTGCGGGAGCGGTGCAGGTCGGCGCCGGTGGTCGTCGTGAAGGTCATCCGCGCCAGACTAGCCTGGATGATGAAGTTCCTGGAAGACCCGCACCTCAATCTGAAGGTAATCCACCTGACCCGCGACCCGCGCGGCTCCATCAACTCCATCTCACGTTTCGGCTGGAACGCCGACCCGTACCTCCGCTGCAGCGACCTGCAGGACGACATGCAGATCTACAAGAAGCTGCGACAGGTGTTCCCGAGCACGGTGACGCAGGTGCACTACGAGCAGCTGTGTCTGCGGCCCCTCGAGACCACCAAGGACATCCTCAGCTTCCTCTTCGGCAACGCCACGCTCCCCGCCTCCATCAGGGATTTCGTGGAGCAGCACATGCTAAACTCCAAGGGGAATGGCGGCAACATGAGCACCTTCAAGAACAGCACCGCGGAGTTCGAGGCGTGGCGCTACAAGATCTCCGAGAAGTGGCTCAAGGCCATCGAGGCGGAGCCGGTGTGCGTGCAGGCCATCAAGGGCATGAAGCACACCCTGTTCGGCTCCATCAGTGCCGCGAACGACTCCAAGATACCCCTCATTCTTAACACGTAGCCCCCCCCCCCCCTTCATCCTCCTCCACCATCCACCTCACACTGGTGCCACCGTCACTCAGTCTAATGGCGCCCTTTCACCCATAGGCAAACTTCTCTCCTCCGCTCGAGGGTATGATTCATCTCTTGTGCAAACGTTTTATTGTACTGATGAAGAATAAACAAGCCGCCAGTCGCATCACTGAACAGAGGGGAAAAATCTGCATATTGATAAATATACGCCATTGAAGAGTACGCCGGCTGCCCTGCATGGTGTCCTTCCAGGTCGCCCTGCTCCTCACCCGCGCCGCCGCCTCCTCGTCCTGATCCTAATCCTCCTCATTGTTGTTATCATCGAAGCGTTGTTATTCGATGGGCAACAAAACGCATAATAATCGAGTCTCTGTCGTCTGTACATTCTTATTTTTCGGTGTTGTGTCTGTGTGTGTGTGTGTGTGTGTGTGTGTGTGTGTGTGTGTGTGTGTGATTCGATATAACTCCTCACAATTATCAAGACACCACTGGTCCCATGCTGAGGTTCTTCACTTCTGGCAAATTCTTTTTCAGTGTTATTTATTTTGTACGAGCACCGAGTTGAATAAAGTGAACCATTCTTCGCTGGTATTTCCTTTTGTTGTTCCCAGTGGAGGAGACATCATTTATATCTCTAGTTAATCCCTTTTAAGGAAGAAAAAGATGCTTAGATCTGCTTCCTAAACCATAACAAATAAAAGCTATTGACATTTTCTTCTGTTTTACTCTGAGAAGACATTTACATCATAATTTTAATATGTTTCCTTGTACATGAACTATACAAATGAACATAAGGACAATATAACATAACATAAAGCATAAGAAGTCTGAGAGGTCAGGTGGTATGCTGTTTATGTATATCCAATAAACATCTTCGTATCAACTAATCAGTACAATCATTTTTACCTGTCCTGTTAATCTTACCTGTGCACCGCCGACACAAGCATAGTGGCATAAGGCATCTACTATAGGTCCGTCAGTACATATGCGCATTTAGCTTGTGAACGTAACCGCCTCACACCACTTATCTTTCCTATCTATGAGACCATCTAATCTTTTATTGGGGAGTGTCCCACCCATACATCCACGACTCTTGTTCGTGTGTGCGTTTTGAGTCTGACTTCACGACTTCAGGCAGTTGCTGCGAGGATGATTCACCAATGCATTCCTTTAAAACAACTTCTCCCTTTCTGATCACCGCCACCTATTTTGGTTTTCTTCGTTTGGTCAAAGAAAGGCAGGTTCATTATACCCCAGCCAGGACCCGAACTAGCTGGGGTTTCTTTGTATAGTTAATCATGACTTACACACAGCCTGAGGTTGTTTCACTATGATCATTATAGGGGAACATGTTTTTAGATACTTTTCAGCTTCTGGCTCAGGCCAAATTGAAAGTGACACTGCTACATATTTATTGATGAACCGGCCACGTGTCTTCGCTCCCCGCACCTGGATGAGATGTCACCTGTCCGAGCCAACACCTTTGGGGGGTCGGTGATGTACAGTCGCGATATGAAGTTTTGTCGCCGCTCTCAAAATGTTTCGTACGGGAGCATTTGAAGGTAACGGAAGTGATGTGTATTTATTGTTTATGTCATAATGTTCCCTTTTAATGATAATCTATAATACCTTGTGATGTAAAACACGGTAAAATAACATAGTAGTACCTGAATTACAATTATACATTCATTTGTTTTAAAAAATGCGACTGCGAATGTCATGTGTTGTCTTCAGTACTGAAGACAACCTTGAAATGATTTAGCTCATGTCGTGTGCTTATCCTTGCAAAACAGTTGTTATACGTTTATATATATATATATATATATATATATATATATATATATATATATATATATATATATATATATATATATATATATATATATATATATATATATATATATATATATATATATATATATATATATATATATATATATATATATATATATATATATATATATATATATATATATATATGTATATATATATATATATATATATATATATATACATATATATATACATATATATATATATATATACATATATATATATATATGTATATATATATATATATATATATATATATATATATGGATATATATATATATTATTATGCGTATATATATATATATATATATATATATATATATATATATATATATTTTATTGATTAAGAAACGATCAAATAATAAGGTTTCACATTAAAAACCTTTTATTCACTATGATGGCTTCTTGTCATAAGCATGGGCACTGAAATATATAGCAACATTGCTCAGTGACGATGATGAATGAAGAATGCCTTCATAGGTAGGGTTGCCATATCTGAACTATCAAAATTCCGGACGCCTCCACGAACACTCGACCATAGCCTAATGTTTGGCAACGCTGCGATTAGCCTACCCGCCCGCACCACCACCTCCATTTCAAAGCTATATATTCTTATTTCCCTACCTTCCTCGATTATTCTATGGCACTTATAAGCTGTGGACATGTTCCACTGATCACCTCCAAGCATTAGAAGTCTACATGAAGCTTTTGTCGTCGTTATATTGACCAAGAAAGGCAATGATGTTTGCGATCGGCGACAAGGAGTGAGTTACAAAACACGACTATTCTGAAGCTATATATTCTTATTTTTCCATCTCCGACTATCCCTCGGTAGTTATAGGCTGTGGGCATCTTCCCTTGATCACTGTCATGCATTACAAGTCCACGGAAAGCTTTCGTTATCGTTATGTTGACCACGAAAGGCAAAGAGTGAGTCAGGGGTGAATAAGAGATATGGTGCGCGGGCGATGACGTCATCATCAAACGAGAGTATAAATTAAATAAATTACGCCATCCTAGTTTAGGATATCTACTAATTATGCATGTCCTATATATTGTGCATACTTTAGATTTATTGTTGTCAACAATGATCATGAAAAGATAATTTTACTTTCTGTTTGAGTAATATGTCGATAATTGGACTTCATTTGACTCTTTCCTTGGTGAACGAAAACACTGTGTCAAAATATTTCGACAAGTCTTCGTAAGACATCATTGAATATTTCTTTTCTATTTTTTTCCTAGCTTGTAAAATATATTTAGTTAAGTTATGATGAAGATGCAGGAAAATAATGGTACTCTTGAAAATATATAACGATACTTGTGTGATCGAAAATAAACGTACACGGCGACATCACTTCATATCGCGACTGTACATATGTTATAGCCCATGGCCAACACTTGAACATGAGGTATTCAGACAAGCCGAACCAACGATTCTATTTTTTTCTACTACCTTTAAACGATGAAGCTGTAAATGTGTATATTGCAACTAAATCGTATTGAAGAAAAAATAAGTACTGCATCAAATCGAAATTACGAGAAAATAGTAGAGTGCAACACACACACACACGCACACACACACACACACATACAAACCCATACACACACAAAAATGTTTAATCAGTCTGGGTACTTGTCCACCTGCCTGTTGGTTATGCTCACGCTCTTTTTTCATTTTATTTTTTACAACAAAGGAGACAGCTCAAGGGCACAAAAAAAAGGAAACAATAATAAAAAAAAATTCCGCTACTCATTTTAGTCGATCTTTGGGTACCACCAGGACCTCACACCACACACCCCATCCACCTTGCTCTAGGGGAGACAGTAACCACTCCTTGTCAGCAGAAAGAATCCGGCCTGAACGGGGCTCAAACCTCCGCCTGTCGGGCCGTAAAGCATGGCAGACCAGCGCTCTAACCAACTGAGCTACCGGAGAGGTGTGTGTGTGTGTGTGTGTGTGTGTGTGTGTGAATCATCCAGGTGTCTTTCCCCAACACTGTCACAATCATCGAGTCAGCCTCCTCGTTCCCACACATTCGAATCCCTCATGTAGTTGTCGACTAGCTACCCACACTTCTATTTGTGTTTTCTTCCCCTTTGCTCATTTATATTTTGCTTTCTCGCTATTTTTTTTTTCCAGTAAAGGAGACAGTTCAAGGGCGTAAAGAAAAAAAAAAAAAAAGCCCGCTACTTACTGCTCCTGAAAAGAGGTCAAAGGTGTGTAAAAAAAAAATATATATATTATTCTCTGCTCGTTATTCTTAGACAGTACCTTCTCCTACATCAATCATTTCTTAAGGACAAAACAAAGCTTACACGCGTCCCCATACGTGTTTCTTTACGTTCACGATGCAGAAACTTTGTCACACTACCACCAGGGCCATAAAACTACCCCTGGATATGCCCCACACAAATCCTACGAAAGCCTTGTCGAATGTGTGTGCTTAGGCCCGAAAGGCTTAAGAATACCGTCCTTTCACTCTAGTGTTCTCGTCTCAGACATTTCTTTTATTAAATTTACTGTTGCTATCTGTTTATATTATCATTTTTATTCAGTATCAGTTCTTTCCTCATATGTTTCTTTTTATGGCTTCGTGTCTTCACTTGAAATCAATTGCTCGAAAGTAAATTGCCTGAAATCAATTGCTCGAAAGTAAATTGCCTGAAATCAATTGCTCGAAAGTAAATTGCCTGAAATCAATTGCTCGAAAAATAATTTATCAAACTCTCAATTCCTCGAAAGGCAGATTGCTCGAAAATAGTAGTTGAATGGAGAATATCCAAAAATGAGATAAAAGAGACAACTTTTCCTTTTGTTTTGCCCTGTGGTGAAGACATCATTTATATCTTTAGTTAAACCCTATGAAGGAAAAAAAAAAAATCTTAGATCTGCTTCCTAAACCATAGCAAATAAAAGCTGTTGGCATTTCCTTCTGTTTTACGCTGAAAAGACTCGCCCAACCTCGAGGAAGCTCGAGGTTGGGCGCTCTGTATCGTCTCCGCCAGTTCTTCTCCCCCGCGCAGTTGCTATCCATATACAGGGGCCTTGTCCGCCCTCGTATGGAGTATGCATCTCACGTGTGGGGGGGCTCCACTCACACAGCTCTTCTGGACAGAGTGAAGTCTAAGGCTCTTCGTCTCATCAGCTCTCCTCCTCCTACTGATAGTCTTCTACCTCTTAAATTCCGTCGCAATGTTGCCTCTCTTTCTATCCTCTAGCGATATTTCCACGCTGACTGCTCTTCTGAACTAGCTAACTGCGTGCCTCCCCCCCTCCCGCGGCCCCGCTGCACACGACTTTCTACTCTTGCTCATCCCTACACTGTCCAAACCTCTTATGCAAGAGTTAACCAGCATCTTCACTCTTTCATCCCTCACGCTGGTAAACTCTGGAACAATCTTCCTTCATCTGTATTTCCTCCTACCTACAACTTGAACTCTTTCAAGAGGAGGGTATCAGGACACCTCTCCTCCCAAAATTGACGTTTCTTTCGGCCACCTCTTTTGATTCTTTTTTGGGGAAGCAGCGAGTAGCGGGCTTTCTTTTTTTTTATTGTTTACTTTTTTTGTGCCCTTGAGCTGCCTCCTTTGTTGTAAAAAACCCATCATTATTTTAACCTGGCTCCTTGTTTGTTCGTCTCTCCTTTAGTTTGTTTGTAGAGCTAAATGGATGAACTGTTTCGGGTTTCATATTCTATCATTCTTCGTGTTTTTTTTTTTTTATCATTGTATATATTTAGTTACTTTTTATCCTTATTTCTGCTGATCTCTTGGACTTTCTACTTGCTGTGGAGATAAGAAAAAAGACAGTAACCTTTTTTTTATTTACAGTGCGATTATTTTTTTTATGTTGTCTCGTCCACTTATTATTTTTCAAGAACACATCAACTGTTTTCGTTTTCTTTACGTTTCTTCTACAGTGCATTAAGAATTCTGTTTTAGTATTAATCAGTCTGGTTTAGTATGCATGTGTGTGTGTGTGTGTGTGTGTGTGAGAGAGAGAGAGAGAGAGAGAGAGAGAGAGAGAGAGAGTGCATGTATCATTGCAATATCTGTATAAGTTTCTTCACAGGTGTCACGCGGTGTGTTCGCTTCCAATACACTGATCAGTTTTGTTCGTGTGTGTGTGTGTGTGTGTGTGTGTGTGTGTGTGTGTGTGTGTGTGTTGAAACACTTGTGAAGGATCATTTATTATTTTTTCCATTGTATGCGGATCACTTTTCCACATTCCCAAAAGACGATGATAATGTAACAGTAGTAGTAGTAGTAGTAGTAGTAGTAGTAGTAGTAGTAGTAGTAGTAGTAGTAGTAGCAGAAACAGTAGTAGTAGTAGTAGTAGTAGTAGTGGTAGTAGTAATAGTAATAGTAATAGTAGCAGCAGCAGCAGTAGTAGTAGTAATAGTAGTAATGGTAGCAAATTGTATAAATAGTAATGGTGGGACGCGGCTCTCCAATGGTAAAAGTGTAACCTTGGGAACTTTAGCGCTGCCCAATGTCCCACGCGTAACTCATGAAGGCGGCATATTATACGTTTTGGTAAATGTTTCACTAGCGTGGTTTGTTACAGTGTGTATTGCCTCTGTCATTCATATAGCGATGCACTGTTTTGGGAAGCTTACTTATATTATCAAGGAAATAAATAAATATATAATACACAGGAGCATCACTCATCATTGGCAGCTGCTCATATGTGTTGCTGGCCACTGAAACTCGCACCTACCCCTTCACTAGACACATGGCTGCAAATGTGGCATGGATCTTTATCTACAACTGCGTGCGTCATATGTTTTTTTTATAACAATTTGTAGTCTGCAATACAAGCGTAGTCTATAACACCAAGTCTCTCTCTCTCTCTCTCTCTCTCTCTCTCTCTCTCTCATTATGGAATACGTAAAAAAAAAAAAAAAAAAAGAGATCGTGCACATTATCAGTTTAGAGATAATATGGTTTAGTCACCTTTAAAATCTCACCTACCGTACAAGGTTTAAGGAAAAGAAAACGATTTATTGGTCAACTATTCTAATATTTACTAAAAAAAAATGGCGTTATTTTTTGGGGGGTGATTAAAGGTTGCAAGAGTGTATTTCCATTTCTTTGTCACGAACCCCTAGCATACCCCCCTCCCCCCACCATCCCCAGCATCCTTAATATTATTCTAGTGTTTGCCCAGACTGCCCCGCTCACCCAAAACAGGCTAGGGGTAAAACTAGAGAAGTACAACAGTATGTTAGACCGTGGAAAGGTTATTATTCTCGTGGGGGCAATATTGGAGGCGCGTATTGGATCTCCATATTTACCGGTTAATTAAGCGGTGAGCGAGATATCGGCAAGTTAATATTTCTTATCCTTCGTTGCGCCAAGCTTAGTACAACCGCCCCTATATGTCAGTGTTTTTATTTAAAGAAACCCACCTCAAAAACATAAATAGAAAACCATAAACGCCCGCTAAGCGATGCCCCTGTAGAGGAAAATGGAATTGCGTGGCCAGAAAAGGTGATCAGTTTAAACCAGAGCCTATTTATACCAAGAAATATTACTTCTGTGGCAGTCGGCGTGTGTTTGATGTTAAGTAAACGTAATTTCCAATGAGGATCTAAACGGATACACTAAAGTAAAAACGCGGAAACAAGCGATTCGCGTCTCCAAGCTTCCGAACTTCGCGAGGCCGTCTTACGCAACACATAGGTTGGAATTATTAGACATTTTCGCTTTTCATATTAGCAATTTCTAAAGGTCAAAGAGGGGGTCAGTCAGGTTCTAATGAGTGTTTGTTTCTTTAGGTTCATGGTACAGAAGAAGGGTCAAAATACCACCAGGAGCATAAAACTACACATGGAAATGCCCACAACTCCTACGAAAGCCTTGTCAAATATGTGTTCTTGGGCTGCGAAATGTTTTAGAATACAACCCTATGAGTACCTAGCTGTGTGGTTATTGTTTAATTGTCCCTCTAAGCGAGAAAGAAATTAGAAAAAAATCATCACACACAAACCATTTCATAATATATATCGAAGCATTTGTGATCAGTTCATGTATCATCTATTTTTTTAGGGTTTAAATCATGGCACAAATTTGGCCCGTCGCTGCTACACGGTAAAGCCACAAATTTGGCCCGTCGCTACTACCGGGTTAAGGATATTCTTGATAGTCATTATTAAGTGGTAACGTGGATTTAATGTAGGGAAATAAAAGCCGCCGGTCTATCTGCGTGTCGTCAGTAGTGTAAGTAATGGGTAATGTAGGAGAATTAGGCACCTCTTTCGAAGCAAATACTTACATTATTGCTTGCTTGTTTCTTGGTCATTAGTTTGTTTTGGGGGAGAGGGTTGAGGATGGGGAAACTCTAGACTTGTACCGCATCCTTCTCTCGATATACCTTTCATTTTTCTCTCTCCTCTCTCTCTCTCTCTCTCTCTCTCTCTCTCTCTCTCTCTCTCTCTCTCTCCTTATTACAACTCTTCCACTTTATCCGGTTTCATTAATTCCTTCACCTCCCTTACCCCCTCCTCCTCCTCCTCCTCCTCCTCCTCCTTCTCCTCCTTCACATATTCTACCCTTTCCATGCTTTCTTAATTTTCCAACGTTTTTTCCACCTTCTCTTCCTCCTCCTCCTCCTCCTCCTACTACTACTACTACTACTACTACTACTACTCTTTCACCCATTTTTTACCTCCTACTCCTCGTCCTCCTCGTCTTCCTCCTCCTCCTCCTCCACCTCCTCTTCCTTCATCTCGTTTACAAGAATTCTATGCCTCTATGCTTTTCCTCGTTGCTGTGCCATTCCTCCTCCCCCATCTCCTCCTCCTCCTCCTCCTCTTCGTCGGGACCCAGGCCACGTGCTGTGCTGAGGAACAATGCGTGGCGGGAGGACCTGAGGGTTGCCCAATATCTATAGTGGCGCGCGGTGCATCCCAAGAGACACCAAGCTTGGCACCTTGTCCTCTCTCTCTCTCTCTCTCTCTCTCTCTCTCTCTGGGTATGTTTTGCGTTCTCTCTGTGGCTCTTTTTGTGTTTTCTATGTCTGTGTGTGTGTGTGTGTGTGTGTGTGTGTGTGTGTGTTTTATATATTAGAATGTCCATCTGTAAAAGCTCGGACACACACACACTCACACACACACACACACACACACACACACACACACACACACACACACACACACACAAAGGACACCAAACAGGGACTTAACCAAAGCGTTTTTCCTGCGTCGTCTCAGATTTCCCGGGAGTGTCATGCCGCGCGCTCCCATCATTGTCCTTCCCCTTCATTCCCGTCTTCATTCCATCCCTCTTTCATTCCTTTTTCACTCCTTATCTATTCCTGTCCCTCTACTTTCATTCTTCTTCCCCTTCATTCCCCTTCATTCCATTCCTTTTCCATCCCTCCTTCATTCCTTTTTTTACCCCTTATCTATTCCTGTCCCTAATCTTTCATTCCTCTTTTGCCTGTATCCTTTATTCCTTCCCTTCATTCCCCTTCATTCCCTTACCTTTTTCATCCCTCTTTCATTCCTTTTTCCCTCTTTATCTATTCCTGTCCCTCTACTTTCATTCCTCTTTGGCCTGTCTCCTTTCTTCTTTCCCGTCATTCCCCTTCATTTCCCTTCATTCCATCCCTTTTTTCAATCCTTATATACTCCTGTCCCTATTCTTTCATTCCTCTTTGGCCTGTCTTCTTTCGTCTTTCCCCTCCTTCCCCGTCATTCCACTCCTCTCTTCATTCCTCTGTCATTCTTCTTTTACATCCCTCATTCACTCTCTTTCCTTCTCTTTCATTCCTCTCCGCCCTGAGTTTCCATATCTTTTCCATTTCCCTCCTTCATTCCCCTGTTCATTCCTCTCTTCACTTTCCTCCCTTTTCCTCCTTGTGTCATTCCTTCCTCCATTCTTCATTTCCTCCTCTTTTCCTTTCATTTCCCTCATTATTTTCTTTTCTTCTCTTCATCCCACTCCTTTTATTCATTCATCATTCATTCTTTTTCATTCCTCATCTCTTCTTTTTTTATTTATTTCATCCTTCCTCTTTTTGCATTGCTCAATGTTTCCTTTCATTTTCTTTTCATTCCCAGATAGATTAATAGATACACAGAGAGAGAGAGAGAGAGAGAGAGAGAATGATGGAAAGGGGTGAGGGAGGAAAGAGAGAGGGAGAGAGAAAGGGGGCGTGAGAGGCTTCCATACAGCTTGCTTGGGAGGAAAGAGCCGGAGAGGTGGAGGAAGGGAAGGAGGGAGGAAATAAAGGAAATTCTCTCCAATACTCGGAAGTGAATACAAAAGGAAGAAAAGGAAGACAAGAAGAAGAAAATGATCGTGAACATGACATATATTTCTCTCCTCCTCCTCCTCCTCCTCCTCTCTCTTTCTTTCTCTTCGTTTTCCTCCATTCCCAAAACCTGCAGGAAAATTTATGTAACACTGCAGAGAGAGAGAGAGAGAGAGAGAGAGAGAGAGATACATACATACAGACAGACAGACAGACAGACACACAGGCAAATTTCTTCTTTAATTTCTCTTTTTTAATCTTTTCATATGTAAATTTACTGGGTTTTTTCATATTTCTCTTTTTTTTATTGATGTTTTCTGTATATTATTCCAATTTTTGTTATATTTTTTTTATGATAGGCCTATACTTAATTATTTTTTTGCTTTATAACTTTTTTTTGTTATGTTTTTTGTCTTCATTTGTTTCTTGTTCCACTTTTTACCTTTAAAATTCTCGCCTAATTTTCCAAGTGCTTTTCCCTTTTCCTCTTTTCCCTCTTCTACCTCTTCTACTTTCTTTTCTTTCCTTGTTTCCTTCCATCTTTCCCTTCTTTTTGTTACTCTCCTTCCCTCCACTCTGTTCTTCTCTTCTACCCTCCCTCCTTTCTTCCTTCCTTCCTTCCCTCCTTTCTTTCCTCCCCTCCTTCTTTCCTTCCTTCCCTCCTTTTTTTCCGTTGTACTTATTTATTCATATGTAATTTTTTTCTATCTTGCTCTAGTCCTTCCTCCCTTCTTTCCTTTTCTCCCTTCCTTCCTTCCTTCCTTCCTTCCTTCCTATCTTCTCTATTTCTCGAGTTATCTTCCTTTTCTTCCTCGCCCATTCCTTTGTCCTCTTTACTTCTCTCAGCTATCCTTTCTCTTTTCTTTCCTTCCTTCCATCCTTCCTTCCTTTCTTCCTTCCTTCCTTTCTTCTCCTGAGCTAGTTTATTTTTTTCATCTTCGCTCTTGTCCTTCCCTTCATCTCTCCATTATCCCTTCCTTCCTTCCTTCCTTCCTTCCTTCCTTCCTTCCTTCCTTCCTTTCTTCCTTCCTTCCTTTCTTCTCCTGAGCTAGTTTTTTTTTTCACCTTCGCTCTTGTCCTTCCCTTCATCTCTCCATTATCCCTTCCTTCCTTCCTTCTCTCCTTCCTCCCTTCCTTCTTTGCTCCCTTCCTTCCTTCTCTCCTTCCTTCCTTCCTTCTTTGCTCCCTTCCTTCCTTCCTTCCTTCCTTCCTTCCTTCCTTCCCTCATCAGGAGGCATCGGAGCGGCCACAACGACAGCCCAAGTTCGCCTAAGGAAGATTTGTTCTCCCTCGAGCCGCCCTCCTCCTCCTCCTCCTCCTCCTCCTCCTCCTCTTGTATACCTTTCTCTATCCCATTGTTTCCTCTCTTCTCCTGTTCTCGTGTTTTGTTTTTTCATTCTTCTTTTTTTACTTCTTGTTCTTGTTCTTGTTCTTCTTCTTCTTCTTCTCGTCTTTGAGAGCTTATGATTGATGTTTATTTATTTTTTCGTTTTTTTCTGCTTTTTTTTATCTCCTTTTCCTCCTCCTCCTCCTTCTCCTCCTCCTCCTCCTCCTCCTTTTTCTTCTTTCTCTTCTTTCATTTATTTTACCTCATTTGTTCACGTTCCTTCCTTTTCTCTCTCTCTCCTACTCCAAACTTACTTCCTCTCTCTCTCTCTCTCTCTCTCTCTCTCTCTCTCTCTCTCTCTCTCTCTCTCTCTCTCTCTCTCCCCTTCCTTTTTGTCTTTTCTCCATCTATTACCTATTGCCATTTTTTCCATCTTCTCAATTTTCTCTCCATTCTTTTCTTTGTTTTTCATTATACTTTTTTTTATCTCATCAAAACTCACTTAATTCTTTTCGCTCCTCTTTCTCTCAATTGATTCCTTCGTTTTTATCATATTCTATACCTTACCTTACTTTACCTTGCCTTACCTTACCTTGTCTTACCTTACCTTACCTTACCTTACCTTACCTTACCTTATTTTTGTATTAGTCTCCCTTAATTACTCTTCCTTTCCCTATTCTTCCTTTCATTCTTATTCACTTCTCTTCTTTCCCCTTACCTTACCTTACCTTACCTTACCTTACCTTACCTTGTCTTACCTTACCTTACCTTACCTTACCTTACCGTACCTTACCTTATTTTTGTATTACTGTTCCTCTTTATTACTCTTCCTTTCCTTATTCTTCCCTTCATTCTTGTTCGCTTCTCTTCTTTCCCCTTACCTTACCTTACCTTATTTTTGTATTAGTTTCCCTTAATTAATCTTCCTTTCCTTATTCTTCCCTTCCTTTTTGTTCACTTCTCTTCCTTCCCCTTACCTTACCTTACCTTACCTTACCTTACCTTATTTTTGTATTACTGTTTCCCTCAATTACTCTTGCTTTCCCTATTCTTCCCTTCATTCTTGTTCACTTCTCTTCTGGCCCCTTTCATTACCTTACCTGACTGTATTTTTGTTTCCTGTTTTACTCTTACTTCTGCTTTCCTTCCCTTCATTCTTGTTCACTTCTCTTCTGGCCCCTTTCCTTACCTTACCTGACCGTACCTTACCTTACCTTACCTTACCTTACCTTACCTTATTTTTGTATTAGTTTCCCATAGTTACTCTGCCCTTCCGTATTCTTCCCTTCGTTCTTATTCACTTCCCTTCCTTCCCCTTCTCCACCAAGGCAGGTTATTAAATTTTAAGGACACACCTTGTTTAATCACATGATAATTTTATTGCAAACCAACAGAGATGGAGAGATAGAGAGTTGGATATGGTTCGGCCTTAAACGTACTGGCTTACAAAGGAATGCAAAGGAATGCCACACCGAGGAGCACTCCAGTAAGGGATTCGAGGCAAGGGTTCGAATCCCCTTGAACACGCGCATGAAGCAGGATCGGATAATAAAAGGCGGGAGAGAAGGAGGAGGAGGAGGAAGAAGAGGAGACAGAAGAAGAAGGAGAAAAAGAAAAATAAGAAAAGGGAAAGGAAGAGAAGAAGAGGAGGAGGAGAAAGAGGAAGAGGAAGAGGAAGGCGAAAACGAAGAAAAAGAAGAACAAGAACAAGAAGAGGAGGAGTAGAAGGATCAAGAGCAGAATAAGGAAAAAGGAAAAAGTGAGAAGAATAAGGAAGGACATAAAGAAGAAAGGAAGGAAGGAGGAAGGGACAGCATGTGAAAAAAAAACCACATTCTGATAAGGAGAGAGAGAGAGAGAGAGAGAGAGAGAGAGAGACGAATAGAATAATAACATAGGCAAAGAGTATGAACAAAAGTAGATTTAGATTCAGGATCAAACAGTAAGAAAGAGGATTGAAGAGGAAGGAAGAGGATTCAAGAGGATACAGGAGGATAGGATTGTATACACATGTTACAGGATACCCACAGTAGCGTCTCATGTAAACACACGTCCATGTACACACAGAAAATACGTACATACACACTTGATGGCGGTAGTGGTGGTGGTGGTCGTTTTGATCGACGGTTTACTTTAGTCTCCCATAAAAGAAATTGTGAGCGGTCCGTTTTCTTTCTTTTAGTTTATGTATTTTGTCTTTAGTTTTTATGGGTCGGATATGTTTTCGTTTGAATGTTTTGTGTTTGGGAAATGTTACTTACGTGTGCGTGTGTGTGTGTGTGTGTGTGTGTGTGTGTGTGTGTGTGTGTGTGTTGACTATCAGATGTTTATGTAAGATACGAATTGATGTCTTGTCTATCTTTTTTTTATACAATCTTATTAATTTTCTTTTCCTTCCCACTAAGGTTTCAACACCACCAAGCTATCGTTATTTTATCACACACACACACACACACACACACACACACACACACACACACACACACACACACACACACACACACACACACACTGTTACCAAGTTGACACAGTTTAAACACCTTTTTTTCTTGTTATGGTTATTATTTTTAGGTGGCAACACTGATTTATATTTGTTTTATATAGACAAAGGCGACCTAGCAATGGAAGCAAGTTTTTCATATATATTTTTTTTCTTTTTTTTATGTTTGTGTGTGTACGTAAAAGAACAGCAATAGACGTAGAGTTAAGTTTATGTACACACAGATATACGTACACACACACGCACACACACACATACACACACACACACACACACACACACACACACACACACACACACGCCTTCACTTCACGTTACTCGCTTATCCGTATCCGAATCCGACGTCCGGTTACCAGCACAAGTTCCGGATGTTTGTGTTAATCGTATACATAAACATTGATATATTTTTTTCTTTTTCTTTCCTTTCTTTTCGCCTCACTTTATTTTATTATTTATCGTATTTCTGAACTTATTTGCCTATTATTGATATTATTACATTTTCTTCACTAGCTTTCTAATGTATATATTCTTTAGTATTTTCTTCTCTATCTTTCTCTTCCAAACTTAATTTTTTTTTTCTTTTTCTTTCACTGTTTTGTTATTTGTCGTATTCGTGAACTCCTTTATCTGTTAATATTATTTCTTCACTTTAAATATATCTTGTCTTATCAAATATCACCACTTTCTTTGTTGTCTTCTTCACTTCACTTTCTTCATTTTTTTTATATTTCATTTTCCACGGCACTTCTGTTTCTTTGTGTTAAAATATATCTAATTACATTTTCGTTTTTTTTTCTTTTCTCATTTCTTTTCTCATTTCTCATTCTTTTCTCAATCATTTCTCATTCTTTTCTCATTCTTCTCATTCTTTTCTCATTCTTCTCATTCTTCTCATTCTTTTCTCATTCTTCTCATTCTTTTCTCATTCTTCTCATTCTTTTCTCATTCTTTTCATTCTTCTCATTCTTTTCTCATTCTTCTCATTCTTTTCTCATTCTTCTCATTCTTTTCTCATTCTTTCATTCTTCTCATTCTTTTCTCATTCTTCTCATTCTTTTCTCATTCTTATTCTTTTCTCATTCTTCTCATTCTTTTCTCATTCTTCTCATTCTTCTCATTCTTTTCTCATTCTTTTCTCATTCTTCTCATTCTTTTCTCATTATTCTCATTCTTCTCATTCCTTTCTCATTCTTCTCATTCTTTTCTCATTATTCTCCTTCTTTTCTCATTCTTCTCATTCTTTTCTCATTCTTCTCATTCTTTTCTCATTCTTTTCTTATTCTTCATATTCTTCTCATTCTTTTCTTTCTTTTCTCATTCTTTTCTCATTTTTCTCATTCTTTTCTTATTCTTTTCATTCTTTTCTCATTCTTTTCATTCTTTTCTCATTCTTCTCATTCTTCTCATTCTCTTCTCATTCTTTTTTCATTCTTTTCATTTTTTTCTCATTCTTTTCATTCTTTTCTCATTCTTCTCATTCTTCTCATTCTTTTCTCATTCTCTGCTCATTCTTTTTTCATTCTTTTCATTCTGTTCTCATTCTTCTCATTCTCTTCTCATTCTTTTCTCATTCTTTTCATTCTGTTCTCATTCTTCTCATTCTTTTCTCATTCTTTTCTCATTTCTCGTCTTCTCTCATCTCCGTTTCACCACTTTTTTTTTCATTTTCAAAACTTTCCGAATTCTTCCTTAAATAATTCGACTATTATTTTTTTTTTATATATATATTCTCGCAAAGAACAGATCCGGAACTCTTTTATTATCACAGCAAAGTTACGACTGTCTTCTTAACCGAACCTCTCGCTAATCCGAATCCCTCGCTTATCCGGACTTCTCGTTTATCCGAATCTCTTTTATCCGAATCCTTCTCTTATCCGGACCTCTTGTATGATGTTTCGAAATTTATTATAACACTGACACACCACAACGAGATACTGGGACTGTGTGTGTGTGTGTGTGTGTGTGTGACTACGTACATAGAATGGGAGTTTGTGGTGGACAAGGGCACTATATATTATTTTTTTATACATAACAGATAAAACACACACACACACACACACACACACACACACACACACACACACACAGCTCAATATCCTACAACAAAAATATATAAAAAAAGAAAAATATGAAGAAAAGAAATAATAGAAAATTGGAGGAAACGGAAATAGCAGAAAAGAAAAAAAAATGGAAATTGGATGAAAAGTACAAGAAAAAAATGAAGAGAAAAACAAGAACGGAAAACAATGAAGGAAAAAGTGGAAAGAACAGAGAGAGAGAGAGAGAGAGAGAGAGAGAGAGAGAGAGAGAGAGAGAGAGCATATAAACGAGCCAGTGCAAGAAATAGTATGTATAGGAAGGGAAGGAAGCCAAAAGGATCGGAAAAAGATATTGTGTGACAAAGAAAACGAAAAATATGGAAGAGAAAAAATAGGAAAAGAAAGGAAGGAAGCAAAAGTTGTAAGCCGTACGATAATAATGATGATAACAACGAAAAAGTAAGGAAAACAAATATATCTTCTAAAAAAAAAAAGAAGAATATAAGGCAAAATACAGTGCTTAAAAATATATCATTGGACTCTTTAATATAACTAACTCTAAATAGACAAAAAATATTAATCTATCTTAAGGAAAACAAAATGGGTGCGATATATATTCACAGCTTGTCAAATATACCCCAAAAACTACTGAAAAAAATCTTTAAAAAATACTATTACATCGGAACACACACACACACACACACACACACACACACACACACACACACACACACACACACGTAAACAAACAGCTTTTTACAGACATATAATAAAGTCTATCATATCTGGCTTCAACACACGGCAGGGTTGAGAGCTCGCGACATCAACGAGAGAGAGAGGGAGAGGGGAGATGGGGAGCAATCACCTCTTCCCATATCCCTTATTCTCCCCTCCCCAGCCTTTTTCACCCCTTACCAACCCTCTTGAATGGGTAACAAAGCCTTGGGTAATGAGGGAGGGCAAGGAGGTGGGGAGGGGAGAAAGGTATGATGAGGGGAAGGGGAGAAGGGAGGGGAGAGGGGAGTTCACTGTATCACAAATATGGGGAATTGTTCATAGTTCCTCTCACGTCACACCTCCATCCCCCACCACAAGAAGGGGAGGAGTAGGAAGAGGAGGGGGAGGAGGGGAGGCGGGTGGTGTGTGGAGGCGGATGAAGGGAAGAGCCCGAGGGAGGGGGAGCCGTAGCGTAGGCCTGTGTTCTTCTTCGCCTCCTTCCCCTCTGCGTTAGCTGCGAAAAAGAGGGGAAACGAGTGGTAATTAGTGATGATGATGATGATGATGATGATGGTGGTGATGGTGGTAGGAGTGGTTGTAGTGGTGGTGGTAGTAGTAGTAGTAGTAGTAGTAGTAGTTGTCCAGGAGCAGACCTGTTCTAGTATTCACACACACACACACACACACACACACACACACACACACACACACACATATATTCTTTTCCCACTTCTCTTCCGTACTAACCTCATCTTCCTTCCTTCCTTCCTTCCTTTCCCTCTCCCTCTCTACACTAATCTTTTTCCTCCTTTACTCACCTTCCCTCTTTTTCCTCCTCTTCCCCCTCCTCCTCCTCCTCCTCTGCACTGATCTTTTTCCTCCTCTACTCACTCTTCCTCCTCTTCCTTCCTTCCTTCCTCTCATCCTTCCTCCTATCTTTTTCCTTCCTTCCTTTTTTCCTTCCGTCCTTCCTTCCTTTCCCTTTCTACACTAACCTTTTTCCTCCTTCACTCACCTTCCCTCTTTTTCCTCCTCTGCCCTCTCCTCCTCCTCTGTACTGACCTTTTTCCTCCTCTACTTACTCTTCCTCCTCTTCCTTCCTCTCATCCTTCCTCCTCTTACACTTTTCTTTCTTTTCCTTCCCTTCCTTACTATATTTCTTCCCTTCCTTCTTCCCTTCCTTCCTTTCCCTTTCTACACTAACCATTTTCCTCCTCTACTTACTCTTCCTCCTCTTCCTTCTTCCCTTCCTCCTCTTCCTTCCCTTTCGTCACTAACCTTTCTCCTCCTCTACTTACTCATCCTCCTCCTTTCTCCTCCTCTACTTCCTCTTCCTCTTCCTTCCTCCCTTCCTCCTCTTCCTTCCCTTTCGTCACTAACCATTTTTCCTCTTCTACTCACTTCTCCTCCTCTTCCTTCCTCCCTTCCTCCTCTTCCTTCCCTTTCGTCACTAACCTTTCTCCTCTACTCACTCTTCCTCCTCTTCCTTCTTCCCTTCCCTTTCGTCACTAACCTTTTTCCTCCTCTACTCACTCTTCCTCCTCTTCCTGTTCTTTCTTCCTCCCTTCCCCCTCTTCCTTCCCCTCCGTCACTAACCTTTTTTCCTCTTGTTTTTGCCCAAGAGTCTCTGTACGTCAAATTCTATCACCCCGTCCGGCGTCATGGTGGACACGATGTAGTCTTCGTCTTCGTCTTCGTCGTCGTGGTCGTCGTTGTCGTGTCGTGGGTCGTCCTGTCCTCCTCCTCCTCCCCTCCGTCTGTCGCTCCGTCCGTCGCCTCCCCCTGAAAATGTCTCTCGTCTCTTAGTTGGTCTGGTTTTGGTCTTTTTTTTATTTATTTATTTTTTTTTTTTTTTAGGTTTTTCGTTTTTCCGTTTTTATTTTTTAGATTTTCGTTTTTTTTGTTTTGTTTTTCGCTTCTTTTAGTCTTTTTCGTTTTCGTTTTTTCGGATTTTTCATTTTTTAGTTTTTTTTTAGTTTTTCGTTTTTTCGGATTTTTTTTTCTTCAGTTTTAGTTTATTTTCCGTTTTTATTTATTTATTTATTAGTTTTTTTTATCTCGTTTAACTAATTTTGGTGTTTTCTTTATTTTTGTTGTTGTTTAGGATTGCGCTATTTTTTTTATCTTTTCATCGTCTCATGGTCATTATTTATTATTATTATTATTATTATTATTATTATTATTATTATTATTATTATTATTATATTCATTATTATCATTATCATCAATATTACTATACAACATAATCCACTCATAATTAGATCGTTTTCTTTCTTATATCAAATTATTTTTTTATTATTTCTTCACTATATTTTTTACACACTTTCCGTTTCTTTTATAACTATTACAAAATTATCTTCTGTTTGCACATC
Organism: Eriocheir sinensis; assembly: GCF_024679095.1. Lineage (NCBI taxonomy): Eukaryota > Metazoa > Arthropoda > Malacostraca > Decapoda > Varunidae > Eriocheir > Eriocheir sinensis. The sequence goes on from NC_066538.1 coordinate 3,142,214, forward strand.
ATAAATATCTTCTTTTATCTTCATTTATATAGTTTCCAGTCATTTGTGTCCATATTTATAAGTCATGTGTCTCTCTCTCTCTCTCTCTCTCTCTCTCTCTCTCTCTCTCTCTCTCTCTCTCTCTCTCTCTCTCTCTCTCTCTCTCTCCAGCTATCTACGTAATTTCCACTATCTTAAAACATCATAAGAGCATCAATGATATATTTAAACAACACTCGAAACAAAACATAGCTATCGGTCACTTGGAATATATCGCATTAGGTTATCATACTTACAATGTGTGATAATATTACCCAAAAACGGAGGAGGAGGAGGAGGAGAAAGAAGAGGAAGAGGAGGAGGAGGAGGAGAAAGAGGAGGAAGACATGTTGAATTTCTGGAACTCATTTTCACCAGTTCTTCTTCGTCTTCCTCCTCTTGCTCCACCACCACCAACTACTACTACTACTACTACTACTACTACTACTACTACTACTATTACTACTACTACTACTACCACTACTAATGTGACCACCACCCACTACATCTACATCCAAAACAATACCATCTTTACTACTACTACTACTGCTGCTACTACAACTACTACTACTACTATAACTACTACTACTACTACTACCACTACTACTTACCCTTACGTCCAAAAGTTCTCGTATGGTTTTCTCTCTTCGGTTCCCCTCTTGTGTCCTTGTGCCTCTCCTCCCCCTCCTCTCCCTCCTCCGTGTGGCTCCTCCTCTCCTCTCCCTCCCGCTCCTCCGCCTCCTCCTCCTCCTCCTCCGGCTCCTTCGGCTCGGGGTAGTTGACCAGCAGCTGACGAGGGATTTCTGGGGAAGATTTGGGGGTGGTTAGGGTTTTTAGGGTATTTTTTTAAGATTTTGTGATTCGGGGAATATTTGGGGTGATAATTTAGGGATATGATTTTTTTTCATTTTTTTACTACAATGTTTTTTTAGTCGGTGTGATTTTGTTGCTTTTTGGTTGATTTAAAGACATTTTAGGGAGTGTTTGTTTATTTTATGGGATATTTTTTCGGTTATTTGAATTTATTTTAAGGATAATGTATTTTATATATGAATCTTAGGGAATTAATAGATTTTCAAAGTGGTGTGATTTTTCTTTTTGATTAATATTCAGCGATTTTGTCTTTTTTGCTTCTTCTGAGAAATTTTCGTTGATTTTAAGACATTTTAGGAAGATTAATCTGTTTTACTTTAGATTTTTTAGTCACCACCACCACCACCACCACCACCACCACCCTCACCCTCACTCCACCACCACTCACCGTAAACCCTCACCACCTTCAGCATTACCATTTCCATTAGAGTCTTTACCTCTAACCATAACCACCACCAACATCAAATCATCACCACCACCCTCCGCCACCTCCCTCACACCCTCCTTCACTCCACCCCCACCCCCCCCAACTCACCGTACACCTTCACGTTTCCGTTGGTCTCGCCGAAGGAGTTTTTGGCGTAGCAGCCGTATGACATGAAGTCCTCCGCCTGAATGTTCTTGATCTTGAGTCGCATGTAAGCCTTGTAGCCGTTCTCCGCCACGATGGTATCAAAGCGCCCGCCTGGGAGGGGAGACGAGTGGAGAGGAGAGGATTAGCATGGAAAAGGAGGGGAAAATGTAGTCAGGGTAATGAGGAACATGGATGAGAGGAAAGGGAAGAGAGGGAGAGATGATTCTTATAAACCTCATCTCTTTCCTATATACCAGACACGGCCGTCACCAGCATCCTCATCTACACCTTCATCCTCAACACATTACTAAAAAGTCATCATTCTCTCTTCTTAAAGTGTAATATCTCTTTTCTCATTCTCTTTCCTTCCTTCCTTTTCTTTCCTCTCTTCTTTTTCTTTCTTTCCTTCTTCGCAATCCTTTTTCTTACTCTCCTTTATTTCCTTCCTCTCTCCCTCTCTGATTCTCTTTTCTTCCTTCCTTTTCCTTCTTTTATCTCCTTTTCTTTACCGTTTCCTCCTTTCCTTGACCTTTCTCCTTCCTTTCCTTTTCCTTATTCACTTCATCTCCTCGTTTCTCTCTCTCTCTCTCTCTCTCTCTCTCTCTCTCTCTCTCTCTCTCTCTCTCTCTCTCTCTCTCTCTCTCTCTCTCTCTCTCTCTCTCTCTCCTTCCGCTCTTTATCTTTATCCTTTCACTATCATCACTATCATATGCTTTAGAACTTCATACCATCATCTTCACATCATCATCTCCCTCCCATACACATCAGTCAACCATCCCTCCAAGCATCCCAGCATCATCTTCACGATCATCTCCCCATCATACATCCTTCCCAGCATCCCAGCATCATCCTCACTATCATCTCCCCATCACACATCCCTCCCAGCATCCCAACATCATCTTCACTTCAGTCTCTCCATCATACATCCCTCCCAGCATCCCAGCATCACATCTACTCACTGGAGAGGATCATCTGGCCCTTCTCGTCTGTCCAGTAGTTTATGGAGCGCGGGAAGGCCTCCGTGTGGCATTCCAGCGTCACATCCATGCCGCGCGCCACGCCCACCAGCTGATTCGGGATCCACAACACTGGCTGGACTGTGGTGGTGGTGATGGGGGATGCGAGTGGGGTTGTGTGGTGGTGGTTGTGGTGGTGATGGTAGTTGGGTTGGGGTGTATTGGAGGATAGGGTGTGGTTGGTGGTTGGGATGTTGTTTGGTGGTGATGGGGATGAGGTTTGGTGGTGGT
>NC_066538.1:3149925-3172425 GCF_024679095.1 Eriocheir sinensis
GCGCTTGGACACGGAGGGCGGCACGTCGTTGGAGGCGATGCAGAGGTAGGCCCCCATGTGCAGACGGGACACGGTGGGAATATGCAACACCTCTGAGTCCGTCACCTTCACTGCGGGGGAAGAAGGGGGGGAGAGGTGGTTAGCGTGGGAGGAGGAAGAGAAGTCAAGAAGAGGAGAAGAAAAGGGTAGATAAAAAGAGAAGAGGGTAGATGGAAAGGTTTAGGAAAAGGTAGATGAATAGGAAAGGAGGAAGAGGAGGAATATGGGAGTAAAAAAAGGGAGAATACAAGAAAAGAGAAAGAGAAGAAAAGGGTGAAGAATCGCTTACTTTTAATATGAAGGAGAAGAAAGGGAGATAAAAAGAGGAGGAAATGGAGGAGTAAGAGTAAGGTTATAAAAAAGAGGGAAAAGGAAGAGGAGGAAGATAAGGTAATGAAGAAGGAGATGAAGGAGATGTGGACTAAAATTGAAAGGGAGAAAGAGAAGAATACGAAGGAGATGAAGAAGAAGAGGAAGGAGGTTGAAAAGGAAGATTAGGATCCATAGAAAGAGGGGAAAGGGAGAATATGAGAGGAAGAGGAGGAGGAGGAGGAGGAGGAAGAGGAGGAGGAGGATTGCAGGAAGAGGAAGTGGGTCTGATCTGAGAAAGCGAAGTTCTGGCTAGGCTCGTAAAGGAAGGAAGGGATTCTAGAGAGGAGGAGGAGGAGGAGGAGGAGGAGGAGGAGGAAAGTTAAAGAGGTGGCGGTTGTAGTTGTGTTTATACATCGTAAGTAAGTTCTTGAAGATGCTGGAGGAAGAAGAAGAAGAAGAAGAAGAAGAAGAAGAAGAAGAAGAAGAAGAAGGAAAATAAAAAAGAATGATAAAATAAAAATAATACAAAGATGGCAAACAGGAGAGGGGAAGAGAAGAGGAGGAGGAGAAGAAGAAGAGAAAAGAAGAAATAAAGAAAAGAATAAGTAAGCTGAGAACCAATAAAAGACGTAACAGTAGTAGCAGTAGTAGTAGTAGTAGTAGTAGTAGTAGTAGTAGTAGTAGAGGAGGTACTTATATTTTATGAGACTGCTTAGCCCGTGTTGGTATTTCTAAGAAGGGGAGAGGATTCGAGGAGAAGAGAGAGAAGAGGAGATGGCGGAAGGAGGAGGAGGAGAGGAGCGAGAAGGAAGAGAAAGAGTTGAAAGGTTAGAAGCAGAAGAAGGAAGAGAAAGAGTTGGAGCAGGAAGAAGAGGAGGGGGAGGAAGAGAAGGAGAGAAGAGAAAGGAGGAAGAGAAAGTATGAAGGTTAGGAGAAGCATTGAAAAAGGAAAAGAAAGAGTGGGAGCAGGAGGAAAAGTGGGGAAGGAAGAGAAGAAGGAAAAGAAGTAGGAGAGAAGAGAAAGAAGGAAGGTTAGAAGGAATAGTAGAAGAAGGAAGAGAAAGAATCGAGCAGGGAGAAGAGGGGAAGAAAGAGAAGAGAAGGAAGGAAGAGAAAGTTTGAAGGTGAACAAACAAAAAGAAAACAAAAATAGAAAAACAAAAAAGCAAAACAACAAAAAATAAAGAAAAACAAAACAAACCAGAAAAACAACAGAATTTCTTAAACCAAAAAAAAAAATACAAAGGTTGAGAAAATGTAGAAAAAATAAGTGAAAAAAAAACCCTCAGAGACAAAACCAGAGGAAGAAGAGGAAGATTAGGAACGCTAAGAGGAGAGTAAGAGTGCTTTTAAGAGGAGGAAGAGGAAGAGGAAGAGGAGAAGAAGATAAAGATCAAGAAGACAGAATTATGAGGTGTTTTGTGAAGCATTTTTTAGATTGTTTTTTTCTTCTTTTTTTCTTCTTTTCGTTGCACAGAAGGAGGAGGAGGAGGAGGAGGAGGATAAGAAGAGAACACAAATAACATAAAGAGAGGATGATAAAGAAAAAGAATGAAGGCATAAGAGAAAGAAAAAAAGTAGAAGAGAATGAGGAAGAAGAAGAAAAAGAGGAGGAGGAGGAGGAGGAGGAGGAGGAGACATAAGAAGGGAAGAACACGAACAACGGAAGAAGAAAAGGAAGACGAGAAAGACGAAGAAGCAAAAGAAGAAAAAAGACAGAAGAAAGAAAAGGGAATGGAGGAGGAGGAGGAGGAAGAAGGGGAGAAAGAAACGTGAGAGAAAAAGAAGAACATAAGAAGAAAAAGGAAGAAGAAAAAGATGAAGAAGCAAAAATAAAAAGGAAAATAATACAAAAGAAAGAAAAGGGGAATAGAAGAGGAGGAAGAAAAGAAGGAAGAAGAAGAAGAGGAAGAAGTAACATCAACCCTTTTTCTCTTCTTTCTCCTCTAACAAAATTTACACGTTTTTTACCCTTTTATCATTTTTTTCTCCTCATTTCCCCTCATTCGTTACCTTTAAATATCCACTCTTCTTTTTTTCTTCCTCTTCTCTTTTTTATCAACCCTTCTTCTACGTCCTCTTAACATCATTTACTCTTTTTTCCTCTCCTTTTTTTTCTCTCCCCTCTCTCTCTCTCTCTCTCTCTCTCTCTCTCTCTCTCTCTCTCTCCCCTTCCTCTCCCCTCTTCCGGTTCACTTCCTGTCTGTCTTAAGTTCATGTCTTTGTTACAGTATCCCCTCTTTCCCTTCCTCTTTATCCCCCTCTTTCTTTCTCTTTACTCTCTCTCTCTCTCTCTCTCTCTCTCTCTCTCTCTCTCTCTCTCTCTCTCTCTCTCTCTCTCTCTCTCTCTCTCGTTTATTCTGTTTCCACTTCTTCCTCTCTTCTTAACGCTCCTCCCTTCCTTTTCCTCCTTCTCGTCTTCTTCCTCCTCCGCCCGAAGCCCAGATGACGTAATTTACTTAGATTTTCAGAAAGCGTTTGATAAAGTTCCTCACGTTAGGCTTATTTCTAAACTGCGTTCCCACGGTATTAACGACCATCTATGTGCGTGGATTCATGACTGGCTCACCGACAGAGAACAACGTGTAGTTCTTAATGGTGAAGCATCGGATTGGCAACCCGTCACCAGTGGCGAGCCCCAATGTTCGGTTCTGGGGCCAACACTATCCATAATTTACGTGAACGACTTAGAAACTGATATTCTATCAAAAGTAGCCAAATTCGCCGACGACACCAAATTAGGAGGTACGGTAATGAACAGTCAAAGTTGCGAGAATATTCAATCAGACTTAATAAGACTTACCGACTGGAGCGAAAAATGGCAAATGAGTTTTAACGTAGATAAATGTAAAATAATGCACATAGGTGAAAAAAATCCTAACTTTAAATATCAGATATCAGGCGGTGGCCGAACTGGTAGCATACTGGACCCGCATTCACCGCGTGATGGACGACGTGGGTTCGAATCCTCACGCTATCACTCGGATTTTTCAGTCACCGCCGAGTGGCCTAAAAAACTACCCACATGCTGTCCTGAAGACCACCCATCAACCCGGACTCTAGAGGAAGCCGTCCAAGCGAATCAAGAACGAGTTCCGGGGGGCAGCATGAGCCAATGCAAGATGGCGCCACTATAAACACTCGCCTGCGCCAGAACGGGCTGGGCCGACCATCAGGCCCCACCTGGAAGAAGCCTTGGGCCGACCATCAGGTCCCACCGGGAAGATGCCTACCGGCGCAACAGGCAACGACGTAAAAAAAAAAAAAAAATAAATAAATAAAATAAAAAAAATTCAGGGACATGAGCTCAGCGAAGTAAAACAAGAAAAAGATTTTGGTGTCATTATCAGTAACACTCTTAAAATGAGTGATCAATGTTCTGCAGCGAGTAAAAAAGCCAATATGATGTTAGGATTAATCTCAAGAAACTTTGATTATAAATCACCCGAACTTATGAAGAGATTATATTTAGCATTTGCAAGACCACACCTAGAATACGCCGTTCAGTTCTGGTCACCGAACTATATCAAAGATCAAGTTTTGCTAGAAAAGATACAGCGACGAGCAACCAAACAAATTCCAGCGCTCCGAAACTTGCCATATGACGAGCGTTTAAAGCGTTTAGATATGTTTTCCCTAAAAAAGCGAAGGATAAGAGGGGACTTAATTGAAGTGTTCAAAATCCTTAATGGATTCAGTAAAATGAGGATCAACCCTCCACCTGTGCCCCTGAAACTACACCTCACCCATCGTGAGTATTAGGGGGGATTCTGGGGCTGCCTTGTGTAGGCCACTCGGCCTCTTCCAGTCTCCCTGTATTTCTATGTTCTTATGTTCTTATGTAATGAAGCCATTTTCCCCCACAGCTTTGGTTACCAGTAGTGTAAGTTAAGGGTAGTAATTTCCTCTTATTTCTCTCTTTACTGTAAAATCTCCATGTCCCTTTCTTCCTTAAAGGTACACGGTGTTCTAACTATTTCCTGTCGGCACGTTGCCGGAGGGAGAGGTGGGTGGGGAGGAGCCTTCATCTTTTCTGTCCTGTCCTACCACACGTAGATTACTAGTAGTAGCGGTAGTAAACAGACACCCTCACCATAGACCGATAGGTCTTCTGGTGTCTGTTCTTCCTATGTATTCCTCCTCCTCCTCCTCCTCGTTCTCCTCCTTTTTCTTCTTCTTTTTTGCCTCCTTTTTTTTTCCTCCTTCAATTCTCCTTTTCTTTTTTCCCCTTTTTTGTGCCCTATTCTGTCCTCCTCCTCCTCCTCCTCCTCCTCCTCCTCCTCACCTGGCAACACCTGGGACGCAAAACACAAGATCAATCGTCCAGGTGTGATTTATGTCTTCGTGTTCATGACAGGAAGAGGAGGAGGAGGAGGAGAAGGAGGAGGAGGAGGAGTGGAGATAGAGGACGAAAAATTGAGGGAAGTGTGATGAATACGAGGAAGAGGAGGAGGTAAGAGGAGAAAGAGGAGGAAGAGGAGATAAGGAGATATAGAAGAGGAAGAAGAAGAAAAAGTAGAAGAGAAAAGAACATGAGAAGGGTGAGAGAAATTGGAGGAAGAGGAGGAGTAAAAAGGAGAGGTGTAAGGAGGAGGAAGAAGAAGAGGAGGAGGAGGAGGAGGAGGAGGAGGAGGAGGTCGTTGTGATTCTAGAAAAGTCGTGTAGGATATGGACCTTGTTATGTGTGTGTGTGTGTGTGTGTGTGTGTGTGTGTGTGTGTGTGTGTGTGTGTGTGTGTGTACGTGGAAAATCTTGCCCTTACGTATCTTACCTAAATAAATCCTCTTTTTTTTTTCCTCCTCCTCCTCCTTCTTCTTCTTCTTCTTCTTCTTCTCTTTTTCCTCTTACTAGTTCCTCTACTTTCTTTTATTTTTCTTTATCCATATTTTTCTTTTTTTCTTATTTTCCTCCTGTTTACTTTTTCATCTCCTTTATTTTCCTTCCTTTCCTATTCCTTCACCTCCCTTCCCATTTTCCTTTCCCTTCTCTTTCGTGACCTATTTCCTTTTTCCTCTCTTACCCTTCTTTCCAATTCCTCCGTGTCCTTCCTCATATGTCTCTCCCTCCCTCCCTCCATCCCTCTCTTCCTCATCTCCCTCCCTCCCTCCCTCCCAAAGTGTGGAGAGAAACGCGGCTATTCTCACTATTGGAGGTAACCTTTCTCCATACCAGATGAGGGAGAGAGAGGGAGAGGGGGAGAAAGGAAGGAGAGGAAAGAGGAAGGAGAGGAGAGAGAGAGAGAGAGAGAGAGAGAGAGAGAGAGAGAGTAAGGGGAGGAAGACATTATCAGTGAAAGAGAATGAGACAATGAGGAAGGGAAGGAGAATGAAGGAAAGGAAGAGACAAAGGTGGGAGGAAGCATAAAGAGAGAGAGAGAGAGAGAGAGAGAGAGAGAGAGAGAGAGAGAGAGAGAACTACTACTGCTACTATTACTATTACGAACTTAATCTTACCTCACACCTCCCTTACCTAACCTTATCCTACCTTAGTCTTACCTATCCAATACCAATCATTAACTTACCTCTACATTTTTTTTCTATACCTGTACTTTACTAATCAACTTTACCTTGCCATATCATTACCTTACCTTTACCTAACCTAACCTAACTTACCTTACCATTCCCTTACCTACCTTAACCTAACCTTCCCCTATCTAACCTTAACCTAACCTAGCCTAATCTAACCCTAACTTTACCTTACCATTCCCTTACCTCACCTTTACCTTCCCTTCCCCTAACCTTATCTAACCCTAACTTTGCCTTACCATCCCCTTGCCTAACCTTAACCTTCCCTTTCCTTTATCTAACTTAACCTAACCTAACCTAACCTTAACTTTACCGTGGCCTTACCTCACTTTAACCTTCCCTTCCCTTAATTTAACCTAACCTAACCTAAACTTAACTTTACCCTTGTCTAACCTTAACCTTCCCTTTCCCTAACCTAACCTAACCTTACCTTACCTTGGCCTTACCTCACCTTAACCTCACCTTCTCTTACCTAACCTAACCTAACCATACCCAAACTTTACCTTCCCTCTACCAATCAATCTGTCTCACCAATCAATACTAAGGGATACAGAAACGAGCACCGGGGCAACGCGTACCTACAGACCCCCCCTCCCCAGTACTCACAGTTGATTCCATTGCTCACGTCGATCTTCCCGCCGTCCTCTCGCTTCCACGATATCACGGGCTTCGGGGACCCGCGCGCCCGGCACTCAAGCGTCACGTCCTGGCCCTCCTTCACCACCACCTCCGAGCTGCTCTCCTCGTCGATGATGTCCGGGGGCACTGAGGAAGAAGGGGAGACGATGGGGGGGCTAGATACGGGGGAGAAGGGGCGATATGGGTGTGGTTAACATGAGGTAGAAGGGAAGACGATGAGGTAGGTTAAGTGAATAGGAAATAGTAGAAGATAGTATATAGATGTGAAATTTGTAGATAGGAAGGAAAATGAGCGATGGTTGTGCTTCCTTCCTCTTCTATTCCTCTCACCTTTCTTTGTCCTCTTTTTCTCTTCTCCTCCTTCTTCTTCTTCTTCTTCTTCCTTCCTTCCCTTCTTCCCCTTTCCCCCTCTCCCCATTCCCTTTCTCTTTTTCCTTTCTTATTTTTTTTTCATTCTTCCTTCCCTCTTCCCTTTCCTTCCTCTGTTCTGTCATTTCTTTTATTACTTACTGACCTTTCTCCTTTCTTTCTCTTCCTTTCCCATTCTTCTTCCGTCTCCTCCTCTCCCTTCTTCACCTCCCTTCCTTCTTTTCTTCCTTGCCTCCCTGACCTCTTTCCCCCTTTTCTTCCCTTTCTTACTTCGCTTCCTCATTTCTTCCCTTCCTCCTTCCCTTTTTATCTCCTTCCTCTTCCTCCTTATTTTCCTTCTTCATCTCCTTCCTTCCTTTCTTCCTCCCTTCTTACCTCCTCCCTCTCCCCTTTCTCTTTCCTTTTCCTTCCATTCCCTTTTTTTCTGTCCTCCTTCCTACTCCTCCTCCTATTCCTCCTCCTCCTCCTCGTCTTCCTCCTTCATCCCCTTCCTTCCTTACCTTCCTCACTCCTTTCCTCCTTACTTTCCCCCCCTCCTTCCCCTTCCCCCTCCCCCACCCCCCTCCAAAAAGTACTCCCCTGAGCCTTCTTGCGGTCAAGCACTCAACCTCATCGCGTGTTATGGCCATCCAACGCACGCACACACACATGCACACGCACACGCATTCAAGTAGATAATATTGTTTTGGTGTTTATTTTTTTTTTCGGTTTTCTTTGTGTTTTTTTGTCTTCTATTTTCTTCATTCATTTCCAGACCATTGATTTTTTTTCTTGATTTTTACTTTATTTTATTTTATTTTTATTTATTATATTTTCATTTATTTTATTATATTTTATTTTATCTTCTTTTTGTTTTGTTTTTATTTTCTTTGCTGTCATTTTTTTTTACTGTTGTCTTAAATAATCTGATGACTATTTTCTTTACCATTCTTTTATATTTCCTCTTGTTTCTTTATATTGTTTTGTTTTCTTTCCTTCATTTTCTACATTCCTCCTTCATCCTCTAATTATTTCCTACTCCTCCAATCTTCCTCTTCCATTCTTTTTTTTTTCGGTTTCCTATCTTCTTTTTCTTCTTCCTTCATACTTCCTTTCCTTTGTTTTTGGTTTTAATAGTAAATAGTAAACTTTCTTTCTTTTCGTACACACACATACATACACACATACATACATACACACACACATACATGCTATTTGTTGCTGTCAAAACTAATCACACAATCTTCCTCTTATGTCGTGAGAGAGAGAGAGAAATAGGTGAAAGTCCATTATGGAGGAAAGAGATGATAGTAATCTCTACACTGCGTCTCACTCTCCTCCTCCTCCTCCTCCTCCTCCTCCTCCTCCTCCTCCTCCTCCTCCTCCTCCATCATGTATTTATCTCCTTTCCCTGTATTATCGATTCTCTCTCTCTCTCTCTCTCTCTCTCTCTCTCTCTCTCTCTCTCTCTCTCTCTCTCTCTCTCTCTCTTATCTACATAACTTCCCTTATCTACCCCCATATATTCTCTCTTCCTTCTCTTCCTCCCCTTTCTTTCTCCTCCCTATCCTTCCTTCCTTCCCCTCCCTCCCTCCCTCCCCTTTCTTTCCCCTCCCTATCCTTCCTTCCTTCCCCCTCTCTCCCCTTCTTTTCCCTCCCTTCTCTTCCCTCCTTCACACCCTTCTTCTGCCTCTCCTTCCTTCTCTCTCTCTCTCTCTCTCTCTCTCTCTCTCTCTCTCTCTCTCTCTCTCTCTCTCTCTCTCTCTCTCTTATCTTCCTCATTCTTTTCTGTCTATCTCCTTTCTCTCATATTTCATCTTCTATCGTTTCTGCTTTTCCTTTTATTTCTTTTTGTTTCGTTTGATCGTTTAGGGAAAAAAAGTCAAGGAAATTACCCCAAAATATTATTCTTTAAAATATAAAGAAGAATTGGAGTCCAGATGGTTTTCCGAAATTTTGCCTCCAATGATTTTTTTTTTTTGGGGGGGGGGTGAGATTTGTGTCCACTCAGAATATTATTACTTCAATATATTTTTGTCATTTTTTGTGTTTTAGGCCTAAAGTCTTCTCTTCCTTCTCTTTTTCTTTTCCACTTTTTCTTATCTGTTTTTCTCTTTTTTTCATTTTTTACTCCCCTGTCTTATTCGATTTCCTTTACCTCTTCACACACACACACACACACACACACACACACACACACACACACACACACACACACACACACAGACCCCCTCCTCCCCCCAAACCCCACCCAAACAAACACACACACACAAGCACTTAACTTTTTTTAGGCCTGAGAATGAACAGAAACAAACAAACAAACAAAAAAAATAACGCCAAACAGACCAAAGTTTCCGAAGCGAATCATGAAACAGAGGGATAGAACGACGCGACCTTGTACGAAACGCGACGAGACGAGATGAAACTCCCGCGACTCGCTTCCTTTTCTTCCTCAATAAAAGGGGAAAAGGAAAGGGATCGGAGGAGGAAAGAAGGGGATGGAAAGAAAATGAAAATGCGGAAAGGAAAAAGAAAAGGTCAGACTACGCAGAGAAGGGAAAGGCAGAAGAGGAAGAGGGTGGGAAGAAAGAAAAGAGAGAGGAATGAGATAGTGAATTGAATGGAAACGAAAGAAAGACGGAAAAGGCATAGAGAAAGAGAGGAGATGAGGAATGCAGAAGAGGAATAATGGAAAGAAAACCGATAGAAGGAAAGAATGAGAAGAAAGGAAGAAGAGAAAGGAGACGGGAAATAGAGAGAGAGAAAGAAATTAGGTGATATTTGACGGAAATTAAAGAAAAGAAAGGAGGTAAAGGATGCCAAAGGGGAATGAAGGGAAAGGAAGGAGAGGATAAGGAGAAGAGTACAGTGCAAAGAGAAAGGGGAAGAAAGGAAGGAGATAAAGAAAGGAAAGAAAGGATACAGAAGAGGAATGAGGAGAAGGAAGGGGAAGGAGAGCATGGAAGGGAAAACGAAACAGAGGAAGAGGAAGGAGAGAAATGAAGGTGAGGAAGGGGAAGGAAAAAAAAAAAGAAGGGTAAAGAGAGAGGAAAGGAAGGAAGAGGAGAGATTGTTGGAGAAATATAACGAAAGAAGGGAAAGATAGGGATGAAGAAGGGGAATGAGGGGAAATGAAGGATGCAGAAGGGGAAAGGAAGGGGAGGAGGAGGAAGGGGAAGAGTAGAGTGCGGGGCAAGTTTGCAATTGGTTAGTTCGACCTCGACCAATCAAATTCCTCCTCGACCCAAAACCATTTCGCTCTTGGGGGGAGGGGAAGGGAGCTGTAGTAGTAGTAGTAGTAGTAGTAGTCGCAGTAGTAGTAGTAGTTCTTTTTGCTTTTCATTTATCTGCTTCCCTTATCTTTTTCCCCTCCCTTTTTCTCCTCCCCATTTTCTCCCCTCTCCCTTCTCTCCCCTCATCCTAATATCCTCCTTCTAGTCCATTTTCCCTCCCTTTTGTCTGTTTTTTTTTATCCCTTTCTCATTCCTCTCATCTCCTCCCCTCCCTTTTCCCCTCATCCCTTTCCCCATTCATCCCCAACCGCTAACCTATCACTCCCCTCGTCCCTCATTTTCCCTCTCCCCTATTCCCCTCACTTCCCTTCTCTCCCCTCATTTCCCCTTTTCTTCTCCTCTCATTTATATTCCCCTTCCCCGCCCCATCCTCTCACTTCCCCTCACTTTTATCCCCTTATTCATTTTCTCTTCCCCTCTTCTTCCCCTCACTTCCCCATCCTCTCTTCCCCTCACTTCCTCATCCTCTTCCCCTCACCGTTTCTCCATTCCTTCATTTCATTTCCACCTTCATTCCATCTTTCCTCCCCTCACTTCCCCTCAACCATTTCCCCTCCCCTTCCCTTCCTTCCCCTTCCTTCCCCTCACTTTCCTTCACCGTTTCTGTCCTTCATTTTACCTTCAACTTAATTCTATCTGTCTTCTTTCACTTCCTATCTCCCATTTTCCCTCCCTTCCCCTTCCTTCCCCTCCCTTTCCCTCCCTTCCCCTCCCTTCCTTCCCATCACCAAACTTTCCTGATATAAACACGTCTTCCTATCACCATGTTTTTTTCTTGCTTTTTTTTTCTTAGTATTCGAATTTGGCAAAGAAGCAACTCTCTCTCTCTCTCTCTCTCTCTCTCTCTCTCTCTCTCTCTCTCTCTCTCTCTCTCTCTCTCTCTCTCTCTCTCTCTCTCTCTCTCTCTCTCTCTCTCTCTCTCTCTCTCTCTCTCTCTCTCTCTCTCTCTCTCTCTCTCTCATCTTACTCTATTGGTTAAGAAAAGTTGGAACGAAGGGGAGGAAGGAAGGAAGAAAGGAAGGAAGGAAAAAAAGAAAGGAAGGAAAGAGACTTGATAATTGGAGGAAGGAAAGAAAGAGAGGAAGAGGAGAAAGTTAAGAAAGGGAGAGAGGGAGGAGGAAGAGGAGGAGGAGGAGGAGAAAATAAAGGAAGGAGGAAAAGAGAGATAATAAGCAGAAATAGGTGAGAGAGAGAGAGAGAGAGAGAGAGATGCTGCGGCCTGTCAAGTATTGCTGCAGAGAGAGAGAGAGAGAGAGAGAGAGAGAGAGAGAGAGAGAGAGAGAGGGAGTCAGGTTCGATGAGGTCGTAACTGTGATTTTTTAAGTGTTGATAAGAGGAAGAGGAAGAGGAGGAGGAAGAGGAAGAGGAGGAGGAGGAGGAGGTAATTTTGATGGTTAGTGGATAAAATGAAGAAGAAAAAAATAGGAATAAGAGTAAGAAGATAAAGATGATAAAAAAGAAGACGAGCAAGAAAACAAAATGAGAAGAAGGGAAGAGAGGAAGAGGAGGAGGGGACGCATGCCAACAAAAAAGAGGAGGAGGAGGAGGAAGATGAGAAGAGGGAATGAAGTTGGAACGAAAGAGACATGAAAAGAGAGTGAAGCTTCCTCCTCTTCCTCCTCCTCCTCCTCCTCCTCCTCCTCCTCCTCCTCCTCCTCCTGCGTGTGTTATTGTGTTTGTGATGATGTGACTTTCAAACTTTCCCGATGGATTGCCTCACTTTACCTCCCTCCTCCTCCTCCTCCTCCTCCTCCTCCTTCTCCTCCTCTTCCCCTCATTCGCCTTTCCCTTCCCTTCCTCCATTCTGCACTCCCATATCTTCTCTTGTCTTTCTCTCTGTCTCTTTCTTCTCCTCCCCTTCTTCTCCCTCTCTCCCTCTCTCTCTCTCTCTCTCCACTCTATCGTCTCTTCTTCCCTTCTTCACTTCCCTTATCTTGTCTTTCCTTCTCTCTATCTTTCCTCCTCTCAACTATCTTTCCTCCCCTCTTATCTCTTTCTCTCTCCTCCCCTCACCTCCTCCCTCATTCTCTCTCCTTTCCCTCCCCTCCCTCCCTTCTTCCCTTCCTTCCTTCCGTATCTTGTCTTTTTGTCTTTTCTCCTCCCCTTCTTCCCCTTCCTCCCCTCATCTCCCCTCACCCCTCACCTCTTACCCTCCTCTTCCTCTCCCCTCTCCTTTCCCTTTCTTCCTTCCTTCACTTCCTTATCTTGTTTTTCGCTTTGTCTCCCTTCCTCCTCATCTCCCCCTTCCTCCCCTCATCTCCCTAATACCTCCCCTTACCCTCCCCTTCTTCCCCTCACCCTCCTCCTCTTTCCCTTTTATCCTCCCCTTCTTCCCCTCATCTCCCCTCGCCCCCTCACCCCTTGCCCTCCCCTCCTTCCTCCCACCCTCCCCTTATTCCCCTCACCTTCCTCTCCTTCCCCTTTATCCTCCTCTTCTTCCCCTCATCACCCTTTCAATCCATCATACTTCCTCCTGCGGTTCTTCCCTCCTTCCCCCTCCCCTCCCCATACTTCCCTCTCCCCTCCTTTTTATCACTCCAACTCCCTCCCTCCCCTTCTTCCCCTCTTCTCCCCTCATTCCTCCATACCTTCTCCTGCTGTTCTTCCCTCCCTTCCCCTTTTCTCCCCTTTCCTCTCTCCTTTTCTCCCCTCTTTTTATCACCTCCCCTCTCTTCTTCCCCTCAGTCTCCCCTCCTTCTCCTCCCCGTCCCCTTTCCTCCCTCCTATTCTCCCCTTCTTTTTATCACTCATCTCTCCTCTTCCCTCCCCTCTCCTCCACTTTCTCTCCCCCTCATTTCCTTCCCTCCTTCCCCTCCCTTTCCCCTCTTTCCCTCTTTTTTTTCTTCCCATTCCCTCAAAACTTAGCAACTTTTCTGACTACCATGCACGGCCAACTCAATTCTCAAGGAGGAGGAGGAGGAGGAGGAGGAGGAGGAGGAGGAGGAGGAGGAGGAGGAGGAGGAGGAGGAGGAGGAAGGTTTATAAGGATGAGGGGAAAAAGTGGTTGATTGAAAGAAAGGAGAGGGGAGAGAATGGAAGTGAAAGGGGAGGAGGAAGAGAATGAGGGGAAGGAAGGGATCTATTGGAGTGAAGGGAAGGAAAGGGGAAGGTTGAGGAATAGGGAATAAGGAAAGAAAGAAGGAATGGAAGAAGAGAGAAAGGGATAAAGATGCGTAGAAAAGAGGAAAATTAAGGAAGAAGAGAGGAAGGAAGAGATGAAGGAGAAAAAAAAAATTAGAGACGAAAGGAGGAAGGAAAAAGGGAAAAGGAAAAGAGAAGGAAAGGGAAGTAGAATAGGGAAAGGCAAAACGGAGGAGGAAATATACCAAAGAGAAGAAGAAAACAAAAGGAAGAAAGGGAGGAAGAGGTGAAAAACAGAAGACAGAAGACAAAACGATAAAGAAAAGATGAAGTAAAAGAAGAGGAAAGGAAAAAAACAAGAAAAAAGAGGAAGAAGGAAGACATAAAGGAAGGAAGAGGAAAATAAGGAAGAGGAGGAGGAGGAGGAGGAAGAGGAGGAGGTTCATGGTTGTGAGCAGCTGTGGTTAAGAAGACTCATTCAGGAGGAGGAGGAGGAAGAGGAGGAGGAAGACAAGGAAGAGGACAAGTTCCCTTCAAGTTGTGGCGCAGGAAGAGGAAGGTCGTTTGTCTCTCCTCCTCCTCCTCCTCCTAATCCTCCTCCTCCTCCTCCTCGTTCTGTCTCTCCTCACTTCCTTCCATCTATGTTTCTCTCATTGTCTCAGTCTCATCCCCCCCCCCCCCCTCTCTCTCTCTCTCTCTCTCTCTCTCTCTCTCTCTCTCTCTCTCTCTCTCTCTCTCTCTCTCTCTCTCTCTCTCTCTCTCTCTCTCTCTCTCTCTCTCTCTCTCTCTCTCCTTTTTATTCTTTTTTTTAGTTTTCTTGTTCATTTTCGTCTTTACACTTTTTATTTATTTCTACTTATTACATTTTCCCTCCTCCTCCTCCTCCTCCTCCTCCTCCTCCTCCTCCTCCTCCTCCTCCTCCTCCTCCTCCTGGGTTAGGCCTCTAGACACATATATTTTCTACCTTGATTCACTATGTAATATATTTAACCTTATGTCACCTTCTTAACCTCATCTTCCTTACCTCACCTTCTCCTCACCTTCCTCTCCCCCATACCTTCCCCTTTCTCTTACCTTTCCCTTCACCTCACTTTCCTATCTCCCTCACCTCACCTTCATTTCCTCACCTCTCCCGTTCATTATCTCCTTTTTTACATTTTTCTCTCCTTCACTTTCTCCCCTTCCTTTCCCCTCACTTTCCCCTCCCTTCACCACACTTTCCTCCCACCTTCCCTTAGCATTAGAACATAAGGAGTCTGCAAGAGGCCGGTAGACCCATACAAGGCAGCTCCTTATCCTTATCTAACCTCTTCTTTATATCTTTTGTATGAGCACTCACATCATGACTGCCAAGCCTGTACTAATCTGCTTTCTAATCAACTCTCACCTATGACTCGACATTTCTCTAACCTCTTTTACCTATATCCTTACCTGTCTGGAGATCTCATTAACCTTAGAATGGATATAATCTTTAACTCGGTAATACTTCCTTCCTCTGACTCTATTAAACCCTTTTTTTATCTGCTTTGAACTCTTCTTACCATTAAAACTTGTACAAATCCTTCACTGTTTGACTCTACTTCCCTTTCCTCTTCCTCATCTGCTTTGGGTTACTTTAATCTTCAAGTAGTATATATCTTTAACCCAGTAACACTATCTTTCTCTAACCTCTAAACCCTTATTCTTATCTGCTTTGAACTTTTCTTACCCATAAAACTTGTATAAATCATTCACCTGTGTCCCTACTACGCCTCCCTCTTTCTCACCTGCTGTGGGATACACTAATATTGAAATAGTATACATATTTAACCCAGTAACACTACCTTTCTAGAACCTCTAAACCCTTATTCTTATCTGCTTTGAACTTTTCTTACCCATAAAACTTGTGTAAATCATTCACCTGTGTCCCTAATACTCCTCCCTCTTTCTCACCTGCTGTGGGATACACTAATATTGAAATAGTATACATATTTAACCCAGTAACACTATCTTTCTCTAACCCCTAAAACCTTTTTCTAATCTGCTTTCAACTCTGCTCTTTTTTTTCTTCTTTCTTTTTTTTTACAGCTAAGGAAACAGCTCAAGGGCAACAAAAATAGGTGTAAAAAAAAAGAAAAAAAAGAAGAAGCCCGCTAATCGCAGTTCCCACAAAGACATCAGTAATAAGTGGCCAAAAGAGAGGTCAGTTTCGGGAGGAAAGGTGCCTTGCCATGGGCCGTATTACTAAACATTTCGTCGTCCAAGAACACACATTTGACAAGGCTTTCGTAGGAGTTGTGGGGATTTCCAGGGGTAGTTTTATGACCCTGGTGGTAGTCTGACCCTTCTTCTGTACCATGAACCTAAGAAACACACATTTGACAAGGCTTTCGTAGGAGTTGTGGGGATTTCCAAGGGTAGTTTTATGACCCTGGTGGTAGTCTGACCCTTCTTCTGTACCATGAACCTAAGAAACACACATTTGACAAGGCTTTCGTAGGAGTTGTGGGGATTTCCAAGGGTAGTTTTATGACCCTGGTGGTAGTCTGACCCTTCTTCTGTACCATGAACCTAAAGAAACACTCATTAGAACCCGACTGATCCCCTCTTTGACCTTTAGAAATAGGCGATGTGAGATGGCAAAGTGTCTTGTAATACCGATCTTGATACACCCCTTTCTCTCCCTCTATACCTACGTTCTCACCTGCCTGAAGCTCTCACCGACTCACCTTGCACGTCGAGGAAGCCCACTTGGCTCATCATGGGGTCGGAGTTCACCTTGCACTTCTCTCCCTTCTCTCCCCATCTACCTACGTTCTCACCTGGCTGATGCTTTCACTAACTCACCTTGCACGTCGAGGAAGCCCACTTGGCTCATCATGGGGTCGGAGTTCACCTGGCACATGTACAGCCCGCGGTCGCTGGGCCTCACGTCGGAGATCTTGAGGTACCAGTGTTTGTGGTCATTCCGGGCCAGCGAGAAGCGAGGGTTCTTCGTGATGATGGTGTGGTGGATGGTGAGGATCGTCTGCGTCTCCACGAAGATCCATGCGACCTGTTGAGAGGGAGAAGGATGCTGAGAGAAGAGTTAGTGGGATGAGATAAATGAGGGATGGGAAAGGTGAATGTAGGAAAGGGAAGGGATAGCTGGAAAAGAAAGGGAAGTGAAAGGGAAGGGATAGTGGAAAAGAAAGGGAATTGAAGGATTTTGAGGAAGAGGGATGAAGAGACGAGGGATGCTGAAACTGTGAGAAAGGGAAGTGAGGAAGGGTGAAGGATGGTGAGAAACGGAGGTATATAAGAGACAAGGTGAGGGGTAGAGAAGAAGAAAAGGAAGAGAGAAGAAATAATGAAATAAATGGTGAGAAAGAGAAGGATATGACAAACGGATGGTGAGAAAAGGAGGGAGGGGAGAAGAGAGGAATGGTGACAAGCGGAAGAGGAGAAGAGAAGAATGGATAAGTTAAGGAAGAAAAGAAGAGAAAGATTAAAAAAGAAGAGAGAAGAAGAGAGGGATGCTGATGAAGAGGGAGAGAAGATAGAGATGAGAAGGGATAGAATGATAGTAGTAGTAGTTGTTGTTGTTGTTGTTGTTGTTGATGTTATTCTGTTGTTCATGATGTTGATATGATGCCTGTTACCCTCTTCCTCCTCCTCCTCCACTTCCACTTCCTCCTCTTCCTCCTCCTCCTCCTCCTCCTCCTCACCCTTCACTCCTCCATTAAACCGTGTCCAAACTCTCTCCTCCTCCTTACTGACCCTTTATGGAGGCTACAAAGACGCATTTTTTCTTCCCCTTAGCGTCTCATAAGGGGAGGGAAAGGGGGGGGGGTGCGAGGGGACAGGAATATGACGTGTTTAATTACCGTCATCAAGTCGCCGTTCTCGTCTTTAGCGCCCAAGTCCCCTGAAAAAATGTGTGTGTATGTGACATAGATGAAGTTATGCTTGTTCTTGTTCTGTCTGTCTGTCTGTGTCCCTGTTTCTCTATCTCTTTTTTGCATTGTTCTTTCTCTTTTTTTTTATTTGTTCTATCTCTTTTTCTCGTGTGTGTATGTGATAGAGATGAAGTTATGCTTGTTCTTGTTCTGTGTCCCTGTTTCTCTATCTCTTTTTTGCATTGTTCTTTCTCTTTTTTTTATTTGTTCTATCTCTTTTTCTCGTGTGTGTATGTGACATAGATGAAGTTATGCTTGTTCTTGTTCTGGTCTTTCTGTGTCTCTGTCTCTCTATCTCATTTTTCCAGTGTTCTTTTTTTTTTTTTTTTTACTTGTTCTATCTCTTCTTCTCGTGTGTGTATGTGACATAGATGAAGTTATGCTTGTTCTTGTTCTGCCTTTCTGTGTCTCTGTCTCTCTATCTCTCATTTTTCCAGTGTTCCTTCTCCCTTTTTTATTTTTTTACTTATTCCATCTTTTTCTCATTATTCTTGTTTTATCTCCACTTTTGCTCCAACCTCCACTTTTTTTTACCTCCACATCCCCGTTTGTCTACTTCCACTTCCCTCCACATTCTTACCTCCACATCTTCAGTTTTCCTCTACATCTCCACTTTTTATACCTCTATTTTTCCTTCAGATCTCCACTTCCCTCCATTCCCTCCATGTCACTTCCCTCCACATCACTTCCTAACCTCTCCACTTTTCCTTCACACTTCCACCTCTTATCTCCACTCCTTCTCCCCTTCCATCCACATTACTTACCTCCAATCTCTTCCCCAATCTCCTCTTCCCAATTTTCACATTTTCACCTCCTTCCACTTCTCCACATCCTTACCTTCCTATCTCCACTTTCCCCCACACCTCCAGCTTTTCTCCACACCTGTACCTCCCTCCAGACCTTACCTGCACCTCCACCTGCCCACCTGTGTACCTGCCGGAGCCTACCTGTAATCGGCGGCACATTAAGGAAATTACTCTGCCGACACCTTCTTACCTTTCCCACCTGCCTAATGACTTACCTGGCGGCGCAATTTAATGGAAACAATACCTCAAGTTACCTAACCTGTATGTGGTCTCAGGTAAAGGTGTTTGTTTTGTTTTGTTCTGTTTTTGTTTTATTTGTATGTTTTTTGTTTTGGTTTCTATTGGGTTTAAATTTGTCTGTCTTAGAGTTCTTTTTTTATATTTTATTTGTTTTTTGTTTGTTTCTGTTTAGTATTTCTTAGTTTTTTTGTTTGCTTTTGTTAGTTTTTATTTAGGATTTCTGTTTTTGTTTGTTTTTGTTTGTTTTTGTTTTGGATTTCTTTGTTTTTTTGTTTCTTTTCAGGGTTTCTTTGTTTTCTGTTTTTGTTTAGGATTTTTTGTTTTTCTTTGTTTTTGTTTTCGATTTCTTTGTTTTTTGTTTGTTTCTGTTTTGAATTTCTTTATTTTTGTTTGTTTCTATGTTTGTTTGTCTAATTGTTGGGTAAGTCTACCATCAAACAGAACCCAAAGTCTTACCGCGTGAAACACAACATAAAAAAAAAAAAATCAAATGAAAACTGAACGTCTGTTAGAAAAGAATCGCTTACAAAAAAGGAAAAAAAGAACAAAATAGGAAAAAAAATCATCTGCCACAATATTAAAAAAAAAAGAGAACATTACACAACATTACTTTCCTTTTCTTTACTTTTTTAACTTTCACTTTCTTTCCTCCTTACGTTTACCTGATTTCCTCCAATCAGTGAAAAGAAAAAAAAAAGTCACCAGGTATAATATTAAAAGATGACATTGTACTACTTCATTTTTATTTTTATTTACTTTTTAACTTTCACTTTTTTTCCCTCTTTACTTTCACCCCTCCAATCAAAGCTACCTGCGTGTGACATTCTCCCTCACCTGTAATTACTCTCGTCTTCTCCCCCGTTTTCTTTTTTTCATATTCCAGAGTAGAAAAAAATGGGGGACTTTTATGTTTTCCCTCGTTCGTGTTTGTCTGTCAACTTTTGAGCGAGATAAGCGTGAGGTAATCTGTGCGCGGGACTACAGGTGGGAGAGGAAATTACTGGGAGCTTACCTGGCGATGAGGTGTGTACAGGTGTGTGTGTGTGTGTGTTTTCATCTGAATTTCTGTCTATTCATCTATCTGTTTATCTATCTGTGTGTCTGTATGTATCTGTCTATCCATCTATATCTATTTATCTATATCCACCTACTACTACTACTACTACTACTACTACTACTACTACTACTAATAATAATAATAATAATAATAATAATAATAATAATAATAAAAAGAAAAATAAGGAGAAGAAGAAGAAGAGGAGGAAGAAGAGTAAAAAGAGGAGTGAAGGAAAGAAGAACAGATGAGGAAAAGAAAGAAAAGGAAAGAGTTTTATTCGACAGAATAAAAATAATAGCAGAGATAAATAAGATAAACATAAATACACAAAGATAAATAAAGGAGAAATACAAGAAACGAAGGAGGAGAAATTAAAGGAAGGAAGGAAAGTTGGAAGAGAGAGGAAGGAATAAAGGTAAAAAAACACATGTGGAAAATACCAACAACGACAACAACAACAACAACAACAACAACAACAACAACACTACCACAGCCTCACCTTGAAGCCCTTGAGATTGTCCACGGAGCAAGGGAGGATTACGTCCCGCCCCAGCACCACCGTCTTGTTGGGGATGGGCTCCAGGAAGTGGGGAAGCGACTCCTCAAGGGTGGGGCCTGCTGGGGAGGAGGGGAAGGAGGATGAAGAGGGGAGGGAAGGGGGGAAGGGTGATGGGAACATAGGGAAAGATAAGGGTTGGGGTGGGGATGAGAAGATAAGGTGGGGAAGAGGAGATTGTGGATGGGGAAAGGAGGGAAGGAAGGGAGGGAACATAGGTAAGGGTGTTGGGGATAAGATAAAGTGGGGAAGGGGAGGTTGAGGATGGGGAAAGGAGGGGAAGAGGGGAGGGAAAGGGGGAAGGATGGTGGGGACATGGAGGAAGATAAGGGTTGGGGTGGGGATGAGAAGATAAGGTGGGGAAGAGGAGGTGGAGGATGGGGAGAGGAGGGGAAGGGGAGGGGAGAGTGGTGGAGACATAGGGAAAGATAAGGATTGTGGTGTAGAGGATGATAAGATAAAGTGGGGAAGGGAAGGTGGAGGATGGGGAAAAGAGGGGATGATGATGGGTGGGGTGGGGTGGGGTGGAAGGGTGATTGGGAAGATAAAGATTGCGGTGTAGGGAATGAGAAAATATGATGGGAAGGGGAGATTGTTGATGGGGAAGGAAGGGGAAGGGTGGGGTGCGGGTGAAAGGTAATGGGGAAATGGGGAAAATAAGGGTTGGGGGTGTTGGGTAAGGTTGGGAAAGAGAGGTGGAAGGGAAAGGAAAGCCATGGGAGATGAAGATAGGAGATTAAAAATGGGAGATGAGAGATAGTTTTAGAGGTGGTAGTAGATGGGAAATGGAGATGGGAGATGAAAGAGTGGAGATGGGAAATGAAATGGGAGATTGTTTTGAGGTGGAGGAAGAGGAGGAGGAGGAGGTAGTAGTGAAAGATGGGTAAGAACAAGAAGAGGAGGAGGAGGAGGAGGAGGAGGATATGGAAGGCAAGGTGGAGGGAGGAATGAATGGAGGGAGAGAGAGAGAAAAGAAGAGGAGGTAATAGTGAAAGATGGGGAAGAAGAGGAGGAGGAGGAGGAGGAGGATATGGAAGGCAAGATGGAGGGAGGAATAAAAGGAGAGAGAGAGAAGAAGAAAAAGGAATTATCAGTCATCAGGTAGCTATTATCATCATTCCTATTTACACCAACAAGCTAATTACACGGGGCTCTCAAATTAGGGGGAGAGGAGGGGAGGGGGTGGGGGTGGGGCGTTTATCCCAGTAGTAGGGGGAGTATAACGATATATGGGGGAGGGGGGAGGAGTGTGGGTGATATTACACATAGGAAGTAATAAATAACAAGAGTAATATATATTTTTTTTTACAGTGAAGGAAATAGCATAAAAAAATGACCTTGCTACTCTTTTTTCTATGGGCAGTGATTAGCGGGCATTTGTATTGTTTCCCTTTGTTTTTATCATTCAGCTATTTCCTTTACTATAAAAAAAACAATAATATAACAAGTACAGTAATATATATTGGGGGGGGGTGTAGCCATCAACCCGAAAAAGTAGTGGTCCTTGAAAAGCTTGTAGGGAAGGGCGTCTGGCTGGCTGATGGTGATGGAACTGACCTCAAGGGAACGGCTTAGAGGGGAGAGCTTGTAATATTAGGGAGAGAAATGGAGAGCTTGTGATGTTATGAAGGGAGGGAGAGCTTGTAATATTAGGGAGAGGAAGGGAGAGCTTGTATTGTTGGGAAAGGGAGAGGGAGAGCTTGTAATATTAGGAAAGAAGGGAGAGCTTGTAATATTAGGAAGAGGAAAGGAGAGCTTGTATTGTTGGGAAAGGGAGAGGGAGAGCTTGTAATATTAGAAGAAAAAGGGAGAGTTCGTAATATTAGGAAGAGAAAGGGAGAGCTTGTAATATTAGGAAGAGAAAGGGAGAGCTTGTGATATTAGGAAGAGGAAGGGAGAGTTTATAACATCAAGAAAGAAGGGAGAGCTTGTAATATTAGGAAGAGGAAGGGAGAGCTTGTAATATCAGGAAGAGGAAGGGAGAGCTTGTAGTATTAGGAAGAGAAAGGGAGAGCTTGTAGTATTAGGAAGAGAAAGGGAGAACTTGTGATATTAGGAAGAGGAAGGGAGAGCTTGTAACATCAGAAAAGGGAGAGCTTGCAATATCTGGAAAGGGAGAGCTTGTGATATCAGGAAGGAGGGGAGAGAGCTTGTAATATTAGGAAGGGAGAACTTATACTAGAAAATGGAGACTTGTAGAAAAGAAAATAATCAATAAGAAAAAAGAAAAAAAGTAACTACAAAATACAATAATTTAAAGGAAAAAACAAATAAATTACCATCTTTTCTTCTTTTCTTTTCTTTTCTTTCTTTTCTAATTTTCTTTTGCGTAGCTCGGCGCAGGAACTGGTCGGGACGCGCCGTATATCTCCCTCCTCCCTGCATCTTATTCTCCCTTCCCATCCTTCACTCCCTTCTCCCTTTTTTTCTCTTCCCTCCCTTTTTTTCCTCCCTCCCTTTCCTCCCTCCCTCTCAACGTCATTGCAAGACTCTTACGGAGGAAACTAATACTCGCAAGAAACTGGAGAGAGAGAGAGAGAGAGGAAATGAGGAAAATGAGGGGAAGCGTCTCTCTTTCCTCTTTTCCGAGCACAGTTTCCTCCTCCTCCTCCTCTTCGTTCTCCTCTCTCTCTCTCTCTCTCTCTCTCTCTCTCTCTCTCTCTCTCTCTCTCTCTCTCTCTCTCTCT
>NC_066538.1:3182425-3209925 GCF_024679095.1 Eriocheir sinensis
AGATGTATGATAGCCGGAAGGAGGGAAGGAGTAGAGAGAGAGAGAGAGAGGATATAAAAGAGACAGACTGAGAGAGAATAGAATAAAGAAAGTCGTTTATAGAAAGGGGAGAATAAGAAACAGGAAAATAATGAAAGAGAGAGAGAATAGTAATCATTGTTTCGTCTCATTTTCTTTACTTGATTTTCTGAGGAGGAGGAGGAGGAGGAGGAAGAGGAAGAAGAGAAGAAGAGGAGGAGGAGGAGGAGGAGGAGCATTAGAGAGAATAATAATGGACAGAGGAATTGCATATTAGAGAAGAAGAAGAAGAAGAAGAAGAAGAAGAAGAAGAAGAAGACGAAGAGCAGGAAGAGAAGAGAGAAGGAGAACAAAGCAGGAGATAAATAACAAGGAAGAAGAAGAGAAGGAGAAAGAGAAGAAGAAGCAGAAGGGAGAAGAAAATGAGGAGATAAGGAGGAGGAGAAGGAGGAGGAGGAGGAGGAGGACAGGAAGGTTAGGGGTCATTGCACATCAGGTAAAGGGGGTCAGGGGGCGGGGCATGGGGACGGGGGGGGGAGGGGGGGGTCAGGTCAGCTGGTCAGGGAACGGACGTATCTGACTGGTCGCCGCCCGCCCACCTGAACTGATGACGTCATAACCTACGTCACTGAGGCCCTTTGCGTCTGTGTTTGTTTGTTTGTGTGTTTGTTTATGTATTGTTTTATTTTTGTTTTATTCATTACTTTGTCTACTCATTTTTTCTTGTTTATAATTTTTTTCTTTTTCTCTCCCTCTTTTTACACCTTTTCTTTCTTTCCCTCTTTCTTCTTTGGTTCCTTCCTTTCTTTGTCTCTCTTTTCAGTCTTCGTTAATTTTCTTTCTTGGTACATTAAATTAAGATACATGTTATTTTTTTTTACGTAAATGCAACTGATGATATTAATTTCCCCTTTTTTCTTCTATTTTAATTATTTTTCCTTCGTTTTTTTAAGTGTATTTAAACTCGTATGTCGTTTTTGGTCCGTATTTTGGGGTAGTTTTGTCAGTCTGCGTTTCCTTCTCTTTCTCTCTGTCCATTTTGTGTGTATGTATGTAGGTAGGAATATTGTTTTGTGTTGGTATCAGTGTTTTTCTCTCTGTCTGTCTGTCTGTCTGTCTGTATTCTAATTTACCTGTCCACCCCGAATTACCTGTTTTTGTTTTTGCTTTCTCCATAACGCAAAACATTCTCTCTCTCTCTCTCTCTCTCTCTCTCTCTCTCTCTCTCTCTCTCTCTCTCTCTCTCTCTCTCTCTCTCTCTCTCTCTCGCAATATGCCTCCTCCCCGCTCATATTTTACATTACACACACACACACACACACACACACACACACACACACACACACACACACACACACGCTGTTTGGACAAGAATAAACTCGCCGGTGCTTTTATTGGGAACGTTTTCACTTTTGTAACTCTATCGCGGCCTTTGTGGTGGGGGGGGGGGGAGGGGGGGGAGAAGGGAGAGGAGTGGGAGAGGAGGGGAAAGAGGGGAAGTAAGGAGGAGAGGGGGTTGGGATGGCCGCGATGGTAAGGGGTGAGTATGAGGGGAGAAGAGGGTTGAGGAGGGGAGAGGGGAGAGAGTGCGAGGCAAGGGAGGGGAAGGGATGAGAGAGAAGGTAGAAGAGGGGAGAGAGGGAGAGATGAGAGAGGGGAGAGGAAGGGGAGAGAGAGGCGAGGAGCGGGAAGAGGGATGAGGAAGGGGAGATAGGGAGAGAGGAGAGAGTGAGGAGAGAGGAGGAGGAGAGGAGAGGGTGAGAAGAGGGAGAGGGAAGGGAGGGAGAGAGGTGGGAAGGGGCGGGAAGTGTTTGTGTGTGTGTGTGTGTGTGGTGAGGGTTGGGAAAGTGTGAGTGTGTGTGTGTGTGTGTGAGAGAGAGAGAGAGAGTTAATGAGTGGTCGTGGTTGGTACTCGTTGTGGAAGGATTAAACACACACACACACACACACACACACACACACACACACACACACACACACCGTAAGGAATAAGGAAACGGTAAACTAAAAAAAAAGTGGAGATTGAAGTAAAATATAAAAAAAAATTGATAATGTGAAAATATGAAGGACAGAAAAGAGAAGAATAGAAAAATAAAGTCGAGTTGTGATAATATTTTTTTTTGTTCACTATTTCCATTTTTTAAGGACGTCTGTATTTTATTTTATTTTATTTACAAACGTTTTACTATTTTTACATTTCTCTTATTTTTCTCCCCTTTTTATTTTTCTTATTTCTTTATTTTTATTATTTTCCATATCCTCAAAATACACTCATCATTTTTTTCGTAGATTTTCCTAACTTTTATTCTTTATTTTTAGCTGATGTATAATTTTCCCTTCATTTATTTTATTTTATTATTTTATTTCATTTTATTTTATTTATTTCCTCTAATGATACACTCCTAACCTCCTCCTCCTCCTTATTCTTCTTCCCCTTTTCGTCCTTTTCTTCCTTCTCCTCCTCCTCCCTTTTATTTTAGTTGATATATTTTTCCTCTATATTAATTTTTTTCTCTCTTTTCAGATCGCAATGGTGAGTCCTCTTCTCCTTTACCTGTTCAAACAAACAAAAGGTGTGTGTTTCTCTCTCTCTCTGTCTCTCTCTCTCTCTCTCTCTCTCTCTCTCTCTCTCTCTCTCTCTCTCTCTCTCTCTCTCTCTCTCTCTCTCTCTCTCTCTCTCTCTCTCTCTCTCTCTCTCTCTCTCTCTCTCTCTCTCTCTCTCTCCTTCTCCCCTCTCCCTTCTCTCTCTTCTTCCTTTCCTATTCCCTTCCCCCCAAAACGCCATCTCCTTCTCCCTTTTCCTCTCTCTCCCATTCCCCTTCCCTTCTCATCCCTCTTCCTCTCCCTACTCTTTCCTCTCTTTCCTTCCCTATTCCCTTCTCAAATCGACCGTCTCCCCTTCTCCCTATTCCTCTCTCCCATTCCCTTCCCTTCTCTCTTCCCTCTTCCTCTCCCTACTCTCTCCTTCCCCCCCTATTCCCCTTCCCCACTCAGCGCCATCCCCTTCTCCCTCTCTCTCCCTCCCTCCCTCCCTCTCAGAACCATTGTGTGAGGTTTAGCGAAGCATGAAGCGAAACTATGATAAAACACCACCAAGTTTATGCAAATGGCAGTGAGTGATGGGGACGTGGTGTCGGCCATGTTAATTCCCCCTTTAAATGGCAACTCTCCCTCTCTCCCTTTCCCCTCTCCCTTTCTTTCCCTCTTAGTGGCAGCCCTTTCGTTCCCCTTCCCTTTACTTTTGATTCCCTCCCCCTTTTTTTTTCCTTTCACCCTTGTTCTGTTTTCGTTTCCTCTTCACCCATTTTTTGTTTATTATTTGTTTGTTATTCTTCTCCCCTGTCTTCTGTTTCTCTTTCCTCCTTGTCTCCCATTTAACAGGGTACTGGAGTGTACGCCCGTACCGAAGGTAAACGAGGATCGAGCCTCTACCTGTAACCCCTGAAACTACATCTCACCCCATCGTGAGGAGTCCAATTAAATACTAGCTTTCATAATGTCTTTAAGAATCAACTACATACACTGTTTACTGACCCTTTTTCGTATGTTTCGGGCGGACTGCAGCGCGACTGCAGCCTGGGGACATATTGTTTTCCCCCACAGCTTAGGTCACCAGGTAGTAATTTCCTCTTATTTCTCTCTTTACTGTAAAATTTCCATGTCCCTTTCTTCCCTAAAGGCACATGGTGTTCTCTTCTAACTATTTCCTGCCGGCACGTTGCCGGAGGGAGAGGTGGGTGGGGAGGAGCCTTCATCTATTCTATCCTGTCCTACCACACGTAGATTACTAGTAGTAGCGGTAGTAAACAGACACCCTCGCCATAGACCGACAGGTCTTCTGGTGTTTGTTCTTCCTATGTGTATTTCTATGTATTTCCATATTTACTTACTTTTTCTCTCCCTTTTGCTCCTTTTCGTTTCCCGCTCTTCACCCATTCCTTTAGTTTTTGTTGGCATTCCTTTCCTTACCCTTCCCTTCCTTCCCCTTCCTTCCCATTCACACCCTTATTCCCCTTAGTATTGCCGTCTCAAAGGGTTATATGGTACTTCCCTCATTCCATCCCCTCTTCCTCTCCTTCACCTATCCTCCTCTCATCTTCCTACATTTCCTCCTCCTTCTCCTCATCCTCTTCCTCCTCCTGCACAGTCACCTCTTCCTTATACTTTAACTCTTCCATTTCTATCTTTTACTTCTCCTCCTATTCCTCCTCCTCCTCCTGTTCCTCCTTCGTCAGCTAAAACAAATGAGATAATCGAGACGGGGTTCGAACCTTTGAGTGAACCGCGAGTCGATGCTTCGTTCCGCTGATTCTTTCCCCTAAACAAAACAACGTCCCTTTAAAACCCCTGGCCCCTCCCTCTCCCCACCCTTTCCCCCCTCCCTCCTCTCCCCTCCTCTCCTTTTTTTCCCCTCTTATGTCCTCTTCTCTGTCATTCCCTTTTTTTCCCCTTATTTCTTCCTTCCTTTCTCTCTTCCTTCCCTCTCTTTCCTTCTCCTCTTTTCCCCTCTTCCCTTTCCCTCCTTTCCCCTCTTCTCACTCCTCCCCTCCCCATCTTTCCCCTCTTCAATTCCCTATCCCCTTTCCCTCTTCCATTTCTCTCTTCCTCCTTACCCCTCCTACTCTACTCTTTTCTCTCCCCTTCCCCTTCTTTCCCCTCTTCTCCTTTCCTCATTCCTGTTTCCCTCTCCTCTCCTTCCCCTCCTTCCCCTCGTTTCTTTCTCGTTTTCCCCTCTCCCTTCTTTCATCCTCTCCGCCTCCTCCTTTTCCCTCCTACTTCCCCTCTTTCCTCCTCTTCTTCTTCATTCCCCTCACCTCCCCCCCCCCTCCTCCCCTCCCCTTTAAACAAAACTCCCCTTTAAACTCTATAGCACTACCTCCTCCTCCTTCTCCTCCTCATTTCTCCCCTTCCCCTCACCTCCTTCCCCTCTATCATCTTTCCTGTTCTTCTTTACTCTCCTTCTTTCCTTCTTCTGTGTTTTCTTCTCCCCTTTTTCTTCCTCTGTCCTTTTCTTTTCTTCATCTGTTTTTCCTCTCCCATTTCTCCTCTCTACTCTTCCCTTTTCTTCCCCTCTTTTCTAATTCCCTTTTCCTATCACATTTCTTTATGCCCTTTCCTTCTTCCTCCTTCTCTCCCTTCCTCCTCCTCTTATTCTTAGTTATCTTTATTTTCGTTTCCATTCCTATTCTCTTTCTAATCCTTCCTTTAATCTTCCTTCCTTCCCTTCACCCTTTTTATCCCTTTTCCTTCCCCTCTCTCTCTATTTCTCTGTCTCTATCCCTTATCTTCCATCTCTTTCCCTCCTCTTCCTTCTCTCTCTCCCTCTCTCCTAATCACCTCTTCCTTTCTCTCTCTCTCTCTCTCCCTCTCTTTCCCTCCTCTTCCTTCCTTCCTCTCTCTCTTCCTCTCTCTAACTCATCTCCCTCCTCTCTCTTTCCATCACATTCTGACCTCTTTCCCTCCCTCCCTCCCTTCCTCCCTTCCTCTCCTCTTCCTCCTCCTCCTCCCCCCCCCCCCCCAAACCATCCCACACACACGCACACACACACACAGGTACTGAGGTTTAATTGCATCCAAGGTGTTCTCTGTAAAGGCTTTGTAATTACACGATCGGAATTTTTATTTGCAACACTCGTTCGATCCCCGCGTTGGCAGCCTCGACCCTCGCGCCCAAAAAGAAAACGGAGAGGCGAAGGGTGACTGATGTGTTTTAAGAGGCAAAGGGAGAATGCAGGAATGGAGAGAGAGAGGGAGGGAGAGGGAGGGGAAGAGAGAGAGAAGGAAGGGAAAGGGGGGTTAGGAGGAGGAGGATTAGGAAAATAGACAATGAAATAATGGTTTAGAGAAAGAAAGAAAGAAAGAAAGAAAATGAGGCTGACAGGAAGGAAGAAGGAAAGGGAGAGAAAGAATGTATGCGGAGAGAGAGAGAGAGAGAGAGACACACACACACACACACACACACACACACACACACACACACACACACAAACAAACAAACAAACACACTTCCCCTCTCACTAACTCACCCACACACACAAACAAACAAACAAACAGACATACATACACAAATAAAATCCCTGCATCCTTAGCATTTTTTCCTCTCTTTTTTTTCTTTCAATTGGGGGAAAAAATGTGGGTTGGTCTTTTTTTTTCCCTCGCCTCCCTTCCCTGTGGTTCCTTTGTTTCCTCTCGCCGGTAAAGGAGTCAAAGGTCTTAAGACTTTGCGGGATTTAATTGATGGGAAAAAAAAAGGAATGCTTGAGTTGTTGTTGTTCTTGATGTTGTTGTTGATGTAGTTGTTGGAAGGAGTCTGGAAATGAAAAAAGCGAAAAATGGGAAAACAATGTAATTAAAATGGAAAAGTAAACAAGGAAAAGACTAGGAAAAGGGTATGAATAAAGCAAATGCGAAAGCAGTGAAAAAAAAGCCGAAAAAAAGAAAGTTAAGGAAATAAAAGACAAAATGAGAAAAAAATGGAAAGGAGAAAAACAAGTAAAGAATGGAAAAAAGAAAGGAAAATATGATCAACAAAAATAAATAAAAACATGAAATCAAAGAAAGAGAAATACAAATGAATATGGGGTTAACGAGAGAGAGATGTAGAAGTTTTTATTAGGAAAGATTAATCAGTGACAGCAGAAAAAGATAAGAGGAAGGAGGAGGAGGAGGAAGGAGAAGGAGGGAAGAAGAAGAGGGAGGGTGAGGAGGATGAGACGAAGGGAAAAGGAGAATAAGAAGTAGGAATTAAAAGAAAATGAAAAAAGGGAGAAGAATATGGGAAAAAGTGAACAGGAAGAATAAGAGAAAAAATGAAATAGAGAAAATAGAAAGAAGAGGAAGAGAAAAATAGATAGTGAAAATGGGGAAATGGGAAGTAATGACGAAAGAAAGGAGAAAGAGGAGAAGGAGGAAGAGGAAGTAGAAGAGAAATTAAACCGGAGGAATGGATGGAGAGAGAGAGAGAGAGAGAGAGACAAGTATGGGAGGAAAAGGACGAAGACGAGAAGGAGGAGGAGGAGGAGGAGGAGGAAAGGCCGCCGGCGTCTCCTCCTCATCTCTCTCATAATTTCCTCACCTGGGTCGTGCTTCCTATTACACCTGTATGTCTCCTCCTCCTCCTCCTCCTCCTCCTCTCCTCCTCTTCCTCCTCCTCTTCCTCCTCCTCCTCCTCCTCCTCCTCCTCCTCCTCCTACTCGTATTTGTAATCTCTTTCCTCCTTCTATTTCTTCATTTTCTCACATATATTTCATTGTACTTATTCTTTTTTTTACTTTTTTCTCTTCTTCTTCCTCTTCTTCCTCTTCTTCCTCCTCCTCCCCCTCCTTCTTCTCCTCTCTCTCCTCCTTTCATATTTGTTGCGTCACTTTCTTTTTATTCCTTCTCTTTCATTCATTTTTTTCTTCTTCATTTCCTTCTTTTATCTCTTTCTTTCTTATCCTCCTCCTCCTCCTCTTCCTCCTTTTCTCTCTTCTTTCCTTCTATAATCTCTGTTTTGTGACTTTCCTCCGACTAAGTCTTTTCTCTTAGCGCCTCCTTTCCTCTTTCCTGCCTTCCTCTTTCTTAGTCTCTCTCCCCTCTTTCCCTATCCTTCCCTCCCTCCCTCCCTCCCTCCCATTCCTCCAGACATATAGTTTCCTCCCTTCCTTCCATAATTCTCCCATAATATTCTTCTATGGAAATTTTTGACTTAAGAAAATTCCCCTTCACTTTCTTCCTTTTTTTACTCTTTCCCCTCATTTTTACTTTTCCTCTCATTTTCTTCTTCATTTTTCACTTTCTCTTCTTTCGCCTGTTAACTTCACTTTCTCTCATTTTCCATTTTTTCATTTTCCTCTTCTTTTCGTTTTTTTCCTTGTGCTCCTCTCAATTTTCCCCTCTTCCCTCTCCTCCTCTTTTTTTTCACTTCCTCTTCTTTATCCTGTTTCCCTTTAACTCCTATTTTTCTTCCTTTCCATGCATTTTCTTCCTCCTTCTCTCCCCATCTATTTCTTTTTACCTCTTTTTCTCTCTCCCACTCACATTTTTCCCTTCCCTTTCCATTCACCTTTTATTTAATCTTCCTTATTTCCCTTCCTCCTCTTCCTCTTCCTCCTTACCTTTCCCAACACACCATGAACCTATCACTCGTATATCCAACTCAGAATTACGTTTTAATATATATCTATTATTTAACTTGCTATATTAATCAAGTGAGCTCATCCTTTCTTTTTCACTCTCTTCCAATACTTATTTTTCTCCTTGTCTTTTAGTGTTTCATTCCTCCATATATCAGTTTCATTTATCCTCATATTAAAAGTTACTGTTTGTCATGGGTGTGAAGAGACAATTAGCCTTACTTAACTATATCCCAAACAGTCATCATATTTCTTTACTTAGTTAACTCATATGAGACAAAATATATGTGTCTCTTCCCGAAACCTTTGGCAACTATACATATGCACACTTGACAAGGCTTTCGTGGGCGTTGTGGGCGCTTCCATGGGTAGTTTGATGACCCTGGTGGCAGTTTAACCTTTCTTCTTTACCCTGATTACGCATTACCACTCATGTGAACCCCGATTGACCTTATATTTGACCTTTAGAAATTTACCTTTAGAAAACAATGGGGAGACGAAAGAAAATGACGAGAAGGAGGAGGAAGAGAAGAAGGAGGATGAAAAAGAAAGGAGAAAAGAGGAAGAAGAGGAAAAAGGGAAATTAGACAGGAGGAATGAATGAAAAGACAGGGTCAGAGTGAAAAAGATGTATGGAAGGAAAATAACGAAGACGAGAAGGAAGAAGGAGGATGAAAAAAGAAAGGAGAAAAGAGGAAGAAGAGGAGGAGGAAGAGGAAAAAGAGAAATTAGACACGAGGAATGAATGAAAAGAGAGGGTCAGAGTGAAAATAAAAAGTAGGGAAGGAGTAGAGATAATACATTAGAAAAGAAACGGGGAGATATGAATAACATTTGGGAGAGGGGAGAAGGGGGAAATAACATGACTTGGCTAGGAACAAAAAAAAGGGGAAAAGGAAAAACAAGGGGAAGCGGAGGATGAAAAATATGAAAGAAAAGGGAAAAGAAAAGGAAGCAGAGAGGGAAAAAAGAGGAACTGGGAAAATATTGGAAAGGGAAAGGGGAACGGAAGAGAGAGCATTGAGAACAGGAAAGGAAAAAAAGAGAGAGAAAGAAGGAAAAGAAAGGGGAAGGAAAAGAACGGAGACGAGAAGGAGGAGGAGGAAGACTTATGATCTCCACAATTTCAAAGGATATTTATTTTTTCTTCGCCTCGTCGAGAATTGCAGGTGAGAACGTCTTACCTGGATTTGAACCTTTGCCTTACCTGCCAATTAGCCGAGTCAGGTACCAATACACCTTGCGTGGCCAATACGGGCTTTTACCAGTAATTAGGGAACGCCAGGTGAGAGAGAGAGAGAGAGAGAGAGAGAGAGAGAGAGAGTACAACAGAGTAAGGTATGCTATATTGCCTAATAATTCAACTTTACAGGTGTTTTACAGGTAATTAAAAAAATGACAGGTGAAGGAAAGAGGTATTGAAGTCAGGTAAGGTAAAAAAAGGAGGAGGAAGAAGAGGAAGAGGAGGAGATGAAGAAAAAAGAGTAATGAGAGAGAGAGAGAGAGAGAATCCCCTCCTCCTAATCCTCCTCATCCCTGCCTGCGTTCACCTGATACCAGTTCTAGGAGAGTCGCTGCTTCCTAACCGGTTCAGTTAAGTTAGCAATAGTTTATTATTAGAGTGTTGTTGTTTTTGTTATCATCTTATGTATTTTTAGTTATTTACAGTCCTATATATTTCCTATCCTATATATTTTTAGTTATTTACAATCCTATATATTTCTAGTTATTTACAATCGTATATATTTCCTATCCTATATATTTTTAGTTATTTACAATCTTATATATTTCCTATCCTATATATTTTTAGTTATTTACAATCCTATATATTTCCTATCCTATATATTTTTAGTTATTTACAATCCTATATATTTCCTATCCCATATATTTTTTAGCTATTTACAATCCTATATATTTAGCATTAGTTAGACCACATCTCCTCTTCTTCCCCCTCCTTTTCCTCCTATTCCTACTCCTAATCGCGTTCTCTTTCCTCCTTTTTTTTTTTCTTTCACTCATATTTCACCGTACTCATTCTCTTCTATCTCCTCTTCCTCCTCCTCCTCCTCCTCCTCCTCTTTCTTCCTTTCATATTCGTAACGTCACTCATTTTGTTCCTATTTCCCTTTTATTCCTTTTTTCTTCCCTCTTCATTTCCTTCTTTCAACTCTTCCTTTCGTTTCCCTTCTGCGATTATGCGGTTCAGTTCTGGTCATCTTACTTTAGAATGGATTATCAAAGCGTTAGAATCGGTACAGAGGAGGATGACGGATGCTTCTCTTCTTGTCCTCCTCTTTTATTCCTTCTTTTCTCCTTCATTTTTTCTCTTCCTTCTTTATTTTTTTCTTTTCTCTTTTTTTTTCCTTTCTTCGCTCAAACTTTTCTCCTTCACGCCTCTCCTTTCCTCTCTTCCTCTCCTACTTCCTTCCCCTCACCCTCCTCTCCCCTCTTCTCCCCTTCCTCTCCCCTCTCCTTCCTTCTCCCATTCTCCCCTCTGTCCCGTTCTACCTCCCCTTACAACCTCCTCCTTCTTCCTTTCTTCTGCCTCAGCCATCCTCCCCTCCCCTCTTCCCTTTCCTCTCCCCATCTCTCCTCTCCCCTCCCCTTTCCCCTCCCCTCTCCTCACACCCTCCTCCTCCTTCCTCTCCCCTTCTCCCCTCTCCCTTCCCTCCCCTCACACTCTTCCGCTTCTTCCTTCCGTCTGCCCCAACTCCCCCCTCCTATCTCCTCTCTTCTCCCCCCTTCTCCCCCCTCCTCTCCCCTCTCCCCGCTGCTAAAGTGAGAGGAATGACACTCGTTTCCCCTCGTGCTCCCCTCATCTCCTCTTCCCGCGCCCTCCTCAGCCAGTGTCTCTCCCCATCTCCCCGCCCGTCTCTCCCCTCATTTTTCCCTCCCCTCCCCTCCCCTCTCCCCTCATATCGTCTATCGAGTTTCTTTTCTCCCTTTATCATTCTGTGTTAGTTTGTTTGTTTGTTTGTTTCTCTTTCTCCCCTTTCTTTTCTTGTTTGTTTTCTTTTTTTCTCTTTCTCTCCCCTTTCTTTTTTCCTTGTCTCCTGTTTCCTCCGTTTCCTCCACGCTTTTCTTTTTTTCTCTCCCTCTTTTTCCCCTCTCAGCTTTCTCTCCTCTGCTTTCCTTTCTTTTTTCTCTTTTTTTCATTTTCTCCATTTCCCTCTTTGTTTCTTTCCCCTTTCCTTTTTTACCTTCCTTTTTTTCCTTTCCTACTTTCATCATTCTTTTCCTTTATTTGTCTTTTCCTTTCTTTTTCCTTTATTTTTTCTGTTCCTTCATTTCCCTTCTGCTCCTCCTATATTCTTTCCCTTTTCTTTCTCCCTCTTCTATCAATTCTATCCCTTAATTTACCTCCTTTCTTTTTCCTTTCTTTTTCCACTTCCTCCATTTCCCTTCTGCACCTCCTCTTCTCTGTCCCTTTTCTTTCCCTTTTTATCCTTTTTTCCCCTTTCTACTTTCACTTTTCTCTTCCTTATTTTCCCTTTTCATTTATTTTTTTCCAGTTCATCCATTTCCCCCTTCTCTCCCTTTTCTTCCAATTTTCTTTTCCTTCTTTCTCTTCCTTTTTTTTCCCTTCCTACTCTCAATTCTCTCCCTTCCGTTCCCCTTTTCTTTCCCTTTTCCCTTCTTTCCCAGTTCCTCTTTTCCCCTCTCTGCTTCCTTTTCTTACCCCTTTCTTTTCCTTCTTTCTCTTCCAATCTTTCCCTTCCTACTCTCAATTCTCTCCCTTCCGTTCCCCTTTTCTTTCCCTTTTCCCTTCTTTCCCAGTTCCTCTTTTCCCCTCTCTGCTTCCTTTTCTTTTATCCTTTCTTTCATATTTTTCTTCCTTTCTCTGCTTCCCCTTGTTTTTCCTTTTCCCTTTTTTTTTTTTTTCCTAGCCAAGTCATGTTATTTCCCCTCTCTCCCCTCTCCTAAATGTTACTCATATCTCCCCTTTCTTTTCTAATGTTTTATCTCACCTCTTTCCATTTTCCTTTTCATTTCAAACATACACCATTTCCCCTCACTCCCTTCCCCTCTTCTTCCCTTCCCCTCCCTTCCTCCCCTTCCTTAATACCTTACTCTCTACCCTCTACCCATATGCTCCCCTCACAATCACCCCTTTCCCTTTTTTTTTTTACCTTTTTCCTCCCCTCACTTCCTCCCCTTCCTTAATACCTTACTCTTTCCTCTCTACCTCCTCAGTCAACCCCCCTTCCCCTTTCTCCTCCCCTCATCCTCCTCCCCTTCACTTCCTCCCCTTTTCCACATCTTATCTACCTTACCTTAATATTTTACCTTACTAACCCTTAACTCCTCCCCTACCCCCTTCCCCTCTTCTCCCCTCATCCTCTCCCCTCACTTATTCCCCTCTCCCATAATATCACCTCTAAATACCCTTATACTCCCCCTTCTCCCTTTATTCCCTCC
Organism: Eriocheir sinensis; assembly: GCF_024679095.1. Lineage (NCBI taxonomy): Eukaryota > Metazoa > Arthropoda > Malacostraca > Decapoda > Varunidae > Eriocheir > Eriocheir sinensis. Next base: position 3,194,977 of record NC_066538.1, read on the forward strand.
CCTCTCATTTCTCTTCACCCTCTCCCCTCATCTCCCCTCACTTTCTCCCCTCTCCCCTACCTTACACGGATCACCCCCAAAAAGTTCCTATATTCCCCTCTCCCCTCATTTCCCCTCACTTCCTCCCCTCTCCCATCCCTACCCTATTTTACCCCTGCCTACCTAGACGCTCCCATACACCCCCCTCCCCATACCCACTCCACCCTTTTCACCTCTTCTCCCCTCCCCCTCTCCCTACATCTCCCCTTCGTCACCCTCTCGCTTCGTGGGGATAAATTAAGCTCTTTATTAATATTTGGGGAGTGTATGGCTCGCTTTATGGAAAGAGGGGAGAGGGGAGGGGAGGGCAGGGAGAGGAGAGGGGAGGGAAGAGGAAGGGGAGAGGGGAAAGGGAGGGGTGGATTTTTTCATTAAGTTTTAGTCTCTGTGGATTCATGATGGATTTATTGAAAAGAATCATTGATCTTGTTTTTTTGTGTGTGATTTTTTTTTATTTTTCGTTTCTTATTTGTTTTTTTGTGGCGGTTATTTCCCACTGATTATTTTCCCTCTTCCACTTGTTATTTATTTATTTCCTTTTTTCCTTGGCCCATCGGAAGAGAAGACAAATTTCGCCCGGCTCAAGGGCAACAAAAAGAACGTAGAGAAAAAATAGCCCGCTACTCATCGCTCCCATAATAGACGAAAGCAAAGAGTGGCCTAAAGAGAGGTCAATTTCGGGTGGAGAGGTGTCTTGATACACTTCTTGAAGGAGGGCAAATGTTCTGGACAATACTCTCATGGTGATTGCCACTCCAAATTACATTCAATAACTCCAACTAAACCTAACCTAACCTGACCTAACCTGACCTGACCTGACCTGACCTAACCTAACCTAACCTGACCAAACCTAGACTAACCTAACCTAATCTGACCTGACCTAACCTAACCTAACCTAACCTAACCTGACCTAACCTAACCTGACCAAACCTAGACTAACCTAACCTAATCTGACCTGACCTAACCTAACCTAACCTAACCTGACCTAACCTCACCTGACCTGTTCAAGAGTGGCCGCCATATACCAACACCGAGGAAGGGAAGTACGTGGGCCCCGGAGTGACGGAGAGGGGCTAGGCTGGTCAGGTAAGCAGCGCCACATTATCACCTGGCGGCCGATCGGGGAAACTTTTTGGCCGCAGCGAAATCCTTGCCTGAGGATTATTGGCCCGGGGAACGAGGATTTATATGCCTTGACGCGCCTGATCCGTCCCTCATTCTCCTCCTCTTCCTCTTCCTCCGCTTCCTCTTCTTCTCTTCCTCTTCCTTTTCCTGCTGCGTCCTGTTTCCTTTCTCTCCTTCTAGCTCGTGTTTCATTCACTTATGTTTTTTTCTTCGTCTTCTTGTTCTTCTTCTTCCTCTTTCTTTTCCTGCTGCGTCCTGTTTTCTTTCTCTCCTTCTAGCTCCTGTTTCATTCACTTATGTTTTTTTCTTCGTCTTCTTCTTCTGCTTCTTTTCCTTCTTCCTCTACTTCTTCCTCTTTCTTTTCCTGCTGCGTCCTGTTTCCTTTCTCTCCATTTAGCTCCTGTTTCATTCACTTCTTTTGTTTTATCTTCGTCTTCTTCTTTTCCTTCTTCCTCTTCTTCTCCTTCCTCTTTATCTTTCTGCTGCGTTGTTTTCTTTCTCCTGTTATCTTCTTTGCTCTTCTTCTTCTTCTTTTGCTTCTTCCTCTTCCTCTCCTTTTTACTGTGTCTTACGTGCTTCTTCTTCCTCTTCTTCTTCCTCATCCTCCTGTTCTTGTTCTTCCCTTCCTTTTATTCTATTTCTTTTGTTATTGTTAATGTTGCTTCTTTGTTTCTTTTTATTTGTTCCTCCTTCTTTTGTATCATTTGTTCCTCTACCGCCTCTCTCTCTCTCTCTCTCTCTCTCTCTCTCTCTCTCTCTCTCTCTCTCTCTCTCTCTCTCTCTCTCTCTCTCTCTCTCTCTCTCTCTCTCTCTCTCTCTCTCTCTCTCTCTCTCTCTTCTTCCTTCTCTTCCCTCTTTCTCCTCCATTTTGTTTCTCTTCCTCTCTCTCCTCTTTCTTCTCCCTTGTTCTGCGTCTCACACTCCGACTTCTCTTCTCTTTATTCTTTTTTTGTCCTCTCCTTCCTTCTTCCTCTTAACCTTTTTCCCATTTTTCTCCTCTTTTTCTTATCCATCTTCCTTCTGTTCTTCTTCCTCCCTTTACTCTTATTTCTACTGCTTTTCTTGTTCCTTCTCCTTCTTCATCTTTTCTTTACCCTTCTTTATTTTTTCTTCCTTCCCTTCATCTGCATTTCTTTTTTTCCTATTCCCACCTCTTCATTTTTCCTCCTTTCTTCCCTTTTTCCTCAATATCTTGCCTTCCTCCTCCTCCTCCTCCTCCTCTCGGGATCTGTGGGTGAAAGGTAGAGGAGGAGGCGGAGGAGGAGGAGGAGGAGGAGGAGGAGGAGGAGGAGGAGGAGGAGGAGGAAAGAGAGATAAATTGAGGTCATTGGTTGTGTGTTTTGTGGGATTCTCTCTCTCTCTCTCTCTCTCTCTCTCTCTCTCTCTCTCTCTCTCTCTCTCTCTCTCTCTCTCTCTCTCTCTCTCTCTCTCTCTCTCTCTCTCTCTCTCGCATTCCTTCACACCATTACTCATTTCTTCTTTGTTTATTAGTTCAGGGGAAGAGAGAGGAAGACAGTAAACCAACAAGCAGACAGATAGACAGACAGACAGACAGACAGACAAACATATATACATACATACATACAGACAGACAGACTGATTGATCGTTCTGACAGACAAGAGGTAAGAGAAAGGAAGAGAAATGAGGAACTTAACTTTAAGGCCAACAGACAGACAGACAGACAGACAGATAAATAGATAGACAGACAGACAGACAGATAGACAGACAGACAGACGGAGGATAAAGAGGAGGTAATTTAGAGGTAGATGAAAGAGTAGAAGCGAATGAAAGAAGTAAATGAAAAGTAATATGAGGAGACGCAATAACCGAAGAGAAAAAAAAGGAGAGGAGAAAGAGGAAAAAAAGGACTAACAAAACTGGAAAGAGGAGAAGGAGAAAGCAAAACAAAACAAGATACAAGGGGAGGAAAAAAAGAGAAGAAAAGAAGAAGAGTAGAATGCTGACGTGATGAAGAGGAAGAAGAAGGAAGAAGAGAAATCATAGAAGGAGGAAGAGGAGAAAGAAAAGGAAGGAAGAGGAGGAGAAAGCAAAACAAAAGATATAAGAGGAGGAAAAAAAGGAGAGGAAGAAAAAGAAGAGTAGAATCCTGAAGAAGGAAGAAGAGAAGTCATAGAAGGAGGATGAGGAGGAAGAAAAGGAAGAAGAAGAAGAAGAAGAAAAGTAGAAAACAAAAATGACAAAGAGAGAAAAAGAGATCAACAGAATGAAGGATTAGGATACGAGAAGAAGATCGAGGAGGAGGAGGAGGAGGAGGAGGAGGAGGAGGAGGAAGAGGAGGATACCCTTACATTACGAGTGCGATCAAAGCGAGGGAATCCAGCTTGTCTTATTGGGATGGGCAGTGAAGCGTAAGGCAAAGTTTTAGGACTCCCACCCCCTCCAATAACTGGCCCCCCCTTGTACACCCCTTCCTTCACCCCTTCACCCCTTCCCTTACCTCTCTGCTCCCCCATCATCGCTCCCCTTACTTATCTTTTCTCCCCTGCCATTACCCCTTCCTTTCCCTATCATCCCTTCCATCATTTTTCCTTTCTCCCCTTCAGTATCTCCCCTTCGGTTCTTCCCCCTTCCTATACACCCCTCCCATCATATTTCCCTTCATCCTTTGTTCTTCTGTTACCCCTCTTTCCTCCCTTCCATTAACTCCCCTTCCTTTTCTTCCTTCTTCCGTCACCACTTCCATATTACCACCACAATACTTCAGTTCTACATCCCCTCCGATAATTCTCTTCCTGTTCTCCCTCTCTTTCCTCCCTTGAGTAAAATACAATACCAATACAATATCACTTCAATATACCCCCCTACAATACCCCTACGATACCACTGCAATACACATACAATACAATAAGCATTACAATGATACTACAATAGGTCCTTAATGCCACTTCAATTCCACCACATAAATACATCTACAATTCCACCCACTACAATATCTACCACTACAATATACCAATACGATATCACTTCTGTATTTTTTTTTCTCTCTCTTCCTCTAATCGTAACAAATATCAGTGCTGGGCTAACCTCTCATCCTCCTCCTCCTCCTCCTCCTCCTCCTCCTCCTCTTATGCCAATCTCCCTTTCCCCTCCCATATGTATTTTCTCCCCTATATTACTCTCTCTCTCTCTCTCTCTCTCTCTCTCTCTCTCTCTCTCTCTCTCTCTCTCTCTCTCTCTCTCTCTCTCTCTCTCTCTCTCTCTCTCTCTCTCTCTCTCTCTCTCTCTCTCATTCATTTTCTTTATCTTTTCATGTTTCCCCTCTCCCTTTTCTTCTTTTCTTTCCTCTCTTTTTCCTCTTCCTCGCCTATTGGTGTTTCTCTCTCTCTTTTCTTTCTCTCTCTCTTCTCTCCTCCTTTCATTCCCTTCCCTTATCTCCTCTTACCCTTCGTTTCATTACGTGCTCTTCTCTCTCTCTCTCTCTCTCTCTCTCTCTCTCTCTCTCTCTCTCTCTCTCTCTCTCTCTCTCTCTCTCTCTCTCTCTCTCTCTCTCTCTCTCTCTCTCTCTCTCTCTCTCTCTCTTATTTATTATTTTTTATTATCTCTTTATCTTCTTCATCTTCCTCTCAAAAGCGAGTCAGTTCTTTCATCTTTTGTTTTTCCTCCTCCGCTCATTCGTGTGTGTGTGTGTGTGTGTGTGTGTGTGTGTGTGTGTGTGTGTGTGTGTGTGTGTGTGTGTGTGTGTGCTCGCCCATCCATTTCTCTTTGCCTTGCTTTCTCTCCTTTTCTCTCTTCCTCCTCCCTTCTTTCCATCCTTTTCAATCCTCCCTTTTTTTCTCTAATACTCCTTTCTCTCAATGTCCTTTTTATTCCCTCATTTTCCTTCTCTCACCTTTCTTCCTTCCCCTTTTCCTTCCTCTCTCTCTTTCTCTTCCATTTTGTTCTCGTTTTCTAATTCTCCCTTTCCTCCTTTCTCCTCACTCATCCTCATTTCCTTCCCTTCCCTTCCTTAACTTTCCCTCTCCTTCCCTTACTTTCTCTCACTCATTCCTTTCTCTCCCCTCTCTCCTCACTTTTTCCTCTTCCTTTCCTTCCTTTAATCTTCCTCACTCACTTTATTCACTCTCTTATGACCCTTCTCTCCCTCCTTTTCCTCCTTTCTCTCCTTTCCTCTCTACTGCCTTCTTTCTTTACACTCTCTCCCTTCTTATACCTTACTCTCCCTTTCCTTCTGTCACTGTTCCTCACATATTTTTTCTTTTCCTTCTCTTCCTTCTCTTTCCTCACTTTCCCTTTCCTTCCCTCTACATCCATCACCCCCTCTTCATCCCTCTCCCCTCCTCACCTTCACTTTCACTTTCCCCAGGTACAAGTTAGCGGGAGTTACCTGGTGAGCTGCCGGATCTCAGGTAATCGCTCACCTGTCGAGGCCTTGCCCACCTGGTCCGCACACGGGTTTATATATATTGACCTCCTCTAATTGCTTCGAATCGCTTCCTCCGTGACGATAGTTTGTAATAGTGGTGGTTGTGGTTGTGGTGGTGATGGTGGTGGTGGTGAGGGGGGAGATGAAGGGAGATGAAAAAGTAAAGGATAGGAAAGGGAGAGTGAGGGAAGAGAGAGAGAGAGAGAGAGAGAGAGAGAGAGAAAAAGGGAAAAGGATAAGGAAGGAGGAAAAGGAGAATAAGGGTGAGAGTATAGAGAAGGGAGAAAGAGGAGGCAGAGAAGGAGAAAGAGGGAATGAAAGGAAGGGAGAGAAGGGACATAAAGAAGAGAAGTGGTGTGGGAGAGAGAGAGAGAGAGAGAGAGAGAGAGAGAGAGAGACCTAACTAACTTTCAAATCAAACTAATACAAAATCTCGTGTTCTCTCCTGATTTTCTTTTATTCATTATTTCGTTTCTTTTTCATATATCTTTTTTTCTTTTTTTCATGTTATTTGCTTTCTTTTTTTGTTCATTTCCTTTCTATGCCCTTCGTTTTTTTTCTTTCCCTTTTTTCTCTTATCATCTTCGTTTCCTCTTTTCATTTTTTTTATCTTCCTCCCATCGTTGTTTATTCTTTTCCTTATCTTTTTTTTCTTTTCCGTCTACTTTCTCATTTTAATTTCTTTTCCTTATCTTTTTTTCCTCTCTTCTGTCTCTCCTTTCTCATTTTCATTTCATCTTTTCCTTATATTTTCTCTTGTCTACTTTCTCATTTTCATTTAATCTTTTCCTTGTCTTTTTTCCTCTTTTTTGTCTCTACTTTCTCTTCATTTCACCTTTTCTCTTTTCCTTCTCTTTTTCCTTATTATTTCTACTTTCGTTTGAGGAGAAGCGTCTGTTTTTCTTTTTTTCATTTTTTATTTCTTTATTTCTTTCTCTGTCTCCTTTATCACAAAAAAGAGACACTTCCTCATCTCTTAACTCCTTTTTTTCTCTTCTTCTCTTCCTCCTCCTCCTCCTCCTCCTCCTCCTTCATACTTGTCTTCCTTCATCTTCCTCCTCTTCCTCTCTACGTCTTCCTCTTCAACATTATGACCTGTCCTTTGTTAAGTTTCCTTCATCATTTACTTTCTCTCTCTCTCTCTCTCTCTCTCTCTCTCTCTCTCTCTCTCTCTCTCTCTCTCTCTCTCTCTCTCTCTCTCTCTCTCTCTCTCATTACTCTCCTTCCCTCCATTTCTCCCTCCATCGCTATTAAAGGGAAAACCTCCTCCACCTCCTCCTCCTCCTTCTCCTCCTCCTCCTCCTCCTCCTCTTATTAGTTCAGATCATTACAAGGAAAGAAATAGATCCGTGTTGCGATATCGCTTTCTCTGCATTTTTCTTTCACTGGAGGGAAGGGAGGAGAAAGGAAGAGGAATGGTGGTGGTGAAGGTGGTGGTGGTGGGGGGGGGTGAAGGTGATGGTGGTGGTGGTGGGGGGGGGAGGGGATGGAAGTAAGGGTTGGGGTGATACCGAATGGCAAGGTGATGGTGGTGGTGGTGGTGATTTTGGTGGTGGTGATGGTGGTGGTGGTGATGGTGGTGGTGGTGGTGGTGATGGTGGTGGTAGTGGTGGTGATGGTGGTGGTGGTGGTGGTGGTGGTGATGATGGTTGGAAAATAATGGTGTATATATAGTGAGTCTTGCTTCTCTAGTTTCTTTTTTTTTCTTTCTTTTTTTCCTATTTTTTCCTCCTTCATTTTCCTCCTTTCCCTTTTCCAAGTTTTTTTTCTTTTATGTATATTTTTATTTTTTTTATTTTTGTTATTGTTTTTATTACTTTCTATTATTTTTTGCCTTTTCTTTCATCTTTTTTTATTTCTTTCGTGGTTTTCTTTTTCCTTTTTTTGGCTTTGTTCCTTATTTTTTATCTTGTTTTTTGTCTTGTGTTTTTCCTTGTTTTTCTCCTCTCCTCCTCCTCCTCCTCCTCCTCTCGGCCATCACAACATACCATTCATTTTCAACCACAGCGGCTAATGAACCTATCTCCTCCCTTCCATTTCTCTCCTCCTCCTCCTCCTCCTCCTCCTCCTCTTCTACCTACCTCAACACCCATCTTCATCACCACCAACACCAAAACAACAACAAAAACATTCCTCCTCCTCCTCCTCCTCCTCCTCCTCTTCCACCAATGACAATCCACCTCAGACAGTCTCCACCAATCAGCTTCGGCCTCTCATTCGCTTAGCCAATCAGGGAACAGATCCACCTGCGTCTCGACCCCGTTAGAGCGAACCCAAGTGCCCGTCCTCGCATCGGAACCTCGTTAGAGTGAACCCCTGTCCTCGACCTGGTCTCGGTGACGGAAAAGTACAATAAAAATGTTAATATGTCTTTAAGAAACATTCCGGGACGTCAGGGAAGAGTGATTGACTGCTCGTAATTGGTAGGAGGTGTCGAGGAGGAGGAGGAGGAGGAGGAGGGTGGGTGAAGAAGAAGAGAGGGTAGCTAAGGGAGACAGGTTGTGGTTGTTGAGTGGGAGGAGGATGAAGAAAAAGAAGAACAAAAAGAAGAGGAAGATGAGGTGGGGAAGGGAAAAGAAGGAGGTAAAAATAAATGATAATAAATATAGGAAAAAGTACGATAAAGTAAAGAAATGCAAGAATTAGTAAGAAGACAAAGATGGAGAGGAAGAAAGGAGGAGGAGGAGGAAGAGAAAAAGAACAGTGTTAAGTGTAGAGGAAAGAGCAAAGAATATATGTGAAGAAATAATAAGTTGAGGAAGAAGAGGAAGAGGAGGAGAAGGAGGAGGAGGAAGAGGAGGAGGAGATACGCAGGAACGTAAAATGAAACATGGAGCGAATGGTTTTAAAAAGAGGAGAGAAAAGTGTTGGAGAGAATGAAGGAATATGGAAAGAGGGTCAGAAAATTAAAGAGAAGAAGAAGAAGAAGAAGAAGAGGGAGAAGACAGGAAGATATAACGATGAAAAAAAATAAGAGAAAGACGATTATGATGATACAGATAAAAAAGAGAAGGAGAGGAAGAAAGGAGAATAAGAAGAAGAAAAAAAGGAAGAAAAATTATACAAAGAAGAGGAAGAAAATGTGAAAGAAAACGAACAAGAACAAGAGCAAAGAGAAAGAGGAGGAGAAGAAAGAGCAAAGAAGAGAGAGAAACTAATGAGGAAGAAGAAAATGAAGATAAAAAACTGAAATATGTGTTGAGAGAAAGGAAGAAAATAAGACAACAAAGAAAAGGGAGAAAGAAGAAGGAGAAGGAAGAGAAAACAAAGATAAAGGAAGAGAGAAAGAATGAAGATAAAAAACGAAAATATGGAATGAGAAAAAAAAGCAGAAAAAAAATTCTCCTCAAATCAAAAACAAAAGAAAAGCAAATCAACAAAACAACAAAACAAACGATAAACAAAACAAACAAACAACATCCAGAGGGTTAAACAATAAGAACCGCCAAGCAAGTGGAGCAGAAAACGAAATTAATAAACAAAAAGATTCGTGATATGGCAACACTTGGCAATAATATCAGTGTTGCCAAGTGAAGGAGTAATACGGAAAACCTTACCCTCCTCCTCTTCCTCCTCCTCCTCCTCCTCTTCCTTCGTTCAGTCTTTCGTTTATCTTTCAATTTCCTCTTTTTTGTATTTCATATTTTCGTTTTTCTTATCGTCTTTTGCTTCTTCTTTTTCCATCTTCTTGTTGTTGTTGTTTTCTTCAAGTTGTTTTCCTGGCTTACCCATGCATTGTAGACATGACATTGTATAATAACATTTGTTAGCCCTGATGAACCCTACAACATGGCATTATAAACAAACTCAGCTGTTGTTGTTGTTTTTTTACGTCTTAGCCTGTGGCGCCGGTAGGCCATCATAGTAGGGCCTGATGGTCGGCTCCAGCTCGTTGTGGCGCAGGCAAGTGTTTATAGTGGCGCCATCTTTACTATTCAGCATTTTCCATTTTAGACACCTAGTTGCATAATATAAATTGTTGGTGCTGTTAACACTTGTTTCTTATCTTTTTCATCCAATCAGTAATATGTCTCCCTCCTCCTCCTCCTCATCATCATCATCATCATCATCCACGTCCTCTTCTCCATTTCCATTCTCTTCCTCCTCTATTCCTCAACTACCATCACTGCAACCACCACCACCACCACCACCACTGCCACCTCCTCCTCCTCCTCCATAACTTCATCGAGAGAGAGAGAGAGAGAGAGAGAGAGAGAGAGAGAGAGAGAGAAGTGAGTAAGTCGCCGAATTGTCTCATTTCTCTTTTTTTTTTCCTATTGTACCGCAGTAGAGAGAGAGAGAGAGAGAGAGAGAGAGAGAGAGACTACACCGTATCACCCGGACTGTCCGCCCATACATAATCTCTCTCTCTCTCTCTCTCTCTCTCTCTCTCTCTCTCTCTCTCTCTCTCTCTCTCTCTCTCTCTCTCTCAAAAACAACAACAGTACCCTCATAAAAATAAATCACACACACATACTTCAATTGCCTTTTTTTTTCCTTGCCTTCCTTTTCTCTTTTCCTCTTCTCTTTTCCTCTTTTTCTTCCTCTTTTTTTATCGATTTAAAACCACAAAATGCAAACGACCACGAAGTCATGTCGTTTCTTCCTTCCCTTTGGTCACGCCCGCCGCCCACACCCCCCCCTCACTTCCCCTCACCCCCCTTTTCCTTTGCCCTTACTCCCTCTTCTCTCCCTCTCTTTCCCATGCCTTGTTTCCTCTTCCTCTTTTCTCCTTTCGTTTTCCTCTTCTCTATTATCCCTCATCTTTATCCACTTCCCTTCTTTTCCTCTTTTCTTCACTTCCCCTCTTCTCCCTCACTTCCCCTCACCCCCCTTTTCCTTTCCCCTTACTTTCTTCTCTCCCTTCCTTTCCCATACCTTGTTTCCTCTTCCTCTTTTCTCCTTTCGTTTTCCTCTTCTCTAATGCCCCTCATCTTTATCCGCTTCCCCTTTCTTTTCCTCTTCACTTACTTTTCCCTTTCCAACCATCCCTTTCCTCTTCCCTCAACCTCCTTTCCCATTTTCCTTTCCTTTCCTTTATTCCACTTAAACATACCTTCTTTTCCTATTCCTTCTCCTCTTCTTTTTTCCCCTCACCCTTCCTTTTCTTTCCCCTCACTCCCCTTTCCTTCCCCTTTTCCCTCGTTTCCTTTCCCTTCATCTTCTCTTTGTTATTTATTTACCTTTTTTTTTTTCTCAGCTATTTCTTATTCCCTTTCCCCTCTTTCCCCTCACTCCCCTTTTCTTTCCCTTCATCTTCCGTTTATCTTTTCCCTTCTCTTAAAAATGGCTTTCCTATTATCATTTTTTTTCTTCCCCTTATCTTTCTCGGTGCTTCTTCATTTCCCCTCTTCTCTTATTTTCCTCTTATCTCCCCTCTTTCGTCTTTCCCCTCATCTTCCTCTCCTTCCTTTCATCATCCCCTTTCTCTCCCTTGTTTCCCTCTCTTTTCCATTCTCAACTACTTATTCGATTCCCTTTCACCCCCATCACCTCCCATCCTCCTCCTCCTCCCCTCATCTTCCCCTCTTTCCCCTCTCTTCTTCCCCTCCTCTGCATATTTAGGCGGACATTTTCCTTCCCTGTTTACATTATGATGCTTTGTGAATTAAATTGAGTGAGATATCTTTATTTTTCTTTCTTTTTCTTATTTCTTTCATTCTCGTATTCTCTTAAAACACCTCCCTTCCCCCCTTTCCCATTTTCCTTCCTCTTTAATAGTTTCCCCTTTTTTTCCCTTCTCTTTAAAACTATCATCACTTTTTCCCTATTCCCTTTTCTTCATCAGCTGTTTACCGTCCCCCTTTACCCCTTTCCTTTTCCTCTCATACTTCTTCCCCTTTCTAACTCTCCCTTCATCCTTATTTCTTCTCTCTTCTCTCCCTCTTTTGCCTCCTCTTTCAAGCTATCATCAGTTATTTCTCTATCTCTCTTTATCAGCTATTACCCCTTCTTCCCTTATCTTCCTCTCCCCTCGTTTCCCCTCTCCTTCACCTTCATTTTTCATCCTTCCTCTCATTCTTTCCTCTTTAAATTGCAATCACTCCATTCCTCATTCCCTTTCTTTATCAGCCATTATCCCTTCCCCTTTTTTTCTTATCTCTTTTCCCCTTGTTTCTCCTTTCTCTTTCAATCCCTATCTTCGTTTCTCTCATCATCACTATTTTCATCTTTCTATCATCATTTTTCCTTATTCCCTTTCCTTCATTAGCCATTACCCCTCCCGTCACACCCCTCCTCCTTCCCCTTACCCTCCCCCTCCCTCCCTCCTTTCCCCTCGTTGTAATGGGGGGTCAAAGAGGGGGGGGGGAAAGAGGGGCATCATTGAATATTGAAACACTTCACAATACACTTCTGAACCAGCGGAAGCCAAAAGGTGTTTATGCAAAGAGAGAGAGAGAGAGAGAGAGAGAGAGAGAGAGAATATTAAGAGACAGGAAAAAATGTAAAACGGTATATACATGTTTCTCGTGTTTTCTTTTTCTTTTTTTCTTTTTCTTTTTTTACATTCAAAGCAAATTAATTCTTTTTTTCTCACTTTTTTTTGAGAGAGAGAGGTGATTAAGGGAGGGAAGGAGGGGGAGGAAGGGAGAGGCATTAAGGAGAGGGGAAGAAGGGCACAAGTAAATGATGGGGCGGAAAGGTGAATTTTTAGCATTAAGAGAGAGAGAGAGAGAGAGAGAAACGAATACAAAAAATATTAATTATACTATTTTTTTATCATACTTTTATCAGCCACATTTAGTAAGAAAAAAACGATGATGTCTTGCACGCGTCATTCCTATTATCGTAGTTAAGAAGTAATAGGTATTTAATATTATACCATTTAGTTATATATTTTTTTTGTTTATTTTTTTTATTTACTTTCACAACCCAAACTATACTTATTATCTACGTCTTAATTTCCTTCTACACGTTTACCTGTCTATATTTTTCCATCTACGTTACCACCTGTATGTCTCTTTCTATCTATTTGCCTGTATCTATCAGTCTTTCCCTCTAACTATCTATCTACTTGTGTCTATATGTATCTATCTATACCTCACTATATATCTATTTATCTATTTACTTGTCTATGTATCTATCTGTCTGTCTATCTGTATATCTTCCTATCTATTCATATACCTGTCTATCTTTCTATCTATCTATCTTTCAGTCTGTCTAATAATCCGTCCACTTGTTTATCTATCAGTATATCTATCTATCTATCTGTATATCTTCCTATCTATTCATATACCTGTCTATCTTTCTATCTATCTATCTTTCAGTCTGTCTAATAATCCGTCCACTTGTTTATCTATCAGTATATCTATCTATCTATCTGTATATCTTCCTATCTATTCATATACCTGTCTATCTGTATATCTATCTATCTTTCAGTCTGTCTAATAATCCGTCCACTTGTTTATCTATCAGTATATCTATCTATCTATCTGTATATCTTCCTATCTATTCATATACCTGTCTATCTGTATATCTATCTATCTTTCAGTCTGTCTAATAATCCGTCCACTTGTTTATCTGTCAGTCTATCTATCTATCTATCCGTCTGTCTGTCTGTCTATCCGGGTCTCGTCACGGTGGGGTCGGTGTTCTGTTGCTAGTAATGGCTAGTGTCACCTTGCCTCGTTGCCCTCACTCTTGTTGTTGTTGTTGTTGTTGTTGTTGTTGTTGTGGTGGTGGTGGTGGTGGTGATGGTGGTGGTGGTGGATTTCTCGTTCCTCACTTTTTATCATATTTTTCCGTTTTGTTTTTTGTTTTGTATTTTTTTGCTACTTTTTCTATTATCTTGGAATTTGTGTACATGTATAAAGCTGTGTGTGTGTGTGTGTGTGTGTGTGTGTGTGTGTGTGTGTGTGTGTGTGTGTGTGTGTGTGTGTGTGTGTGTTGTAGAGAGAGAGAGACACACACACACACACACACACACACACACACACACACACACACAAAACGAGAAACAGAGACAGACAAACAAGAGAAAGGAGACAAGCACAGAGAGAGAGAGAGAGAGAGAGAGAGAGAGAGAGAGAGAGAGAGAGATAGATAGAGACAGGGAGACAGAGGAGGAAAAAAAAAAGAAAGAGGGGGAAGAAGACCCCTTTAAATTTTCCCTGTCTAGACTTTCCCTGTTTTCCTGCAAGCCAGAGACAACGATAAGAGAGAGAGAGAGAGAGAGAGAGAGAGAGATGCTTGCCAAGGCTGTCTGTCGTAAGGAAGGAAAAATTTCGTTCTTAAGAGCATTTCAAGGAAGTTCTGTAGTGTGGAGGAAAAAAAGGGAAGAATAGGGAAAAAGATGGCCGGAAAGTTTTTATCATGATTTATTTTTTTTGTTCTGGGTTGTACAAGAAAAGGATAAGTTTGATAAAGGTTTCTGTTTTTTTGTATTTCTTACGGATTTGTATTTTGGTCTTTTTATTGTTTTTGTTCTGAATAGATTTTATTATTTTGTACGTTAACCACATCCATTACACATTCATCACCAGCTTAAACACTCATATCTCCCATCACAATAAGTTTCGTTTCTTTCTTAAAACTCTCCAGATATGTTGAGAAGATACGCAGAGACAGATTGAAATACACACGGACAGACAGACAGAGACAGACGGACAGAAAGGGATGGAGATAATTAAACAGAGAGACCAAGAGAGAATGAGAGAGATAAATGAAGGAAGAAAACTAAAGTAATGAAGAATGTAAATGAATAAAATGTGACATATTGAAGGTAAAAATTAAGGAAAAAAGAAAATTAATAAAAGAAACATTAAATAAAGTAGAGAACAAAGAAAGAAGAAAATTGATATGAAAATTATTACAAACACATGTATATATCAGAGAGAGAGAGAGAGAGGAAATTAAGCAATACTCATCACCCCCATTAACATCACCCCCCCACCGCCACCACCACCATTACCTTCATCACCATTAAGAAAAAAAAATAACACCTCATTATCATATTTTAAGTACAAGCGGTATAGGTACTTATAGAAAACACCTTAAGTAAAAAAATAAAGTAAATAACATCAGTAAATAATAAAGTAAATAATAAACATCAAAATAAATTCATTACAGAAAATTAATGTAATAATAATAATAATAATAATAATAATAATAATAATAATAATAATAATAATAATAATGTAATAATTATCGCCATAAGACAGTAGACGAATAAGAAATATAATGATAATGGTAATAATGATAATAATAATAATAATAATAATAATAATTATAATAATGATGATGATGATGATGATGATGATGATAATAGTAATATGTTGTCTGTTCCCCGCTTTGAGATGCACACTGAAAGTTAACAAAACACACACACACACACACACACACACACACACACACACACATGCTGGAATGACCCGTGGTAAGAAAATTAAGAGATATTGTC